>NC_044555.1:34533110-34785610 GCF_007565055.1 Rhinopithecus roxellana | reverse complement strand
TCCAGGTCAGTAAATCAGGACGGCCCCTCCAAAGAATAGGGCAAAGCATTGAATCATGCACCTTCCACCATGAAGAGGAAAGCACAATACCTAGCAGGGCTCTTCCTGTTCTGGAGGCAGCATATCCCCCATGCACAAATGCTGCTCTGACCCATATTCCAGGCAACATGTAAAGCCACCAGCTTTGTGTGAGGGCCAGAGCAGAAAAGGGCTCTGCAGCAGGTCCAGGCTGTGGTACAAGCAGTCCTGCCATTTAGGCCAGATGATCTGGCAGATCTTATGATGCTGGAGGTGTCAGTAGTGGGGAAAGATGCAGTGAGGAGCTTATGGGAAGCCTGAGTGGGAGGCCCTTGGGGTTCTGGAGCAAAGCCATGCCATCTGCAGCAGAGAATTTTACACCTTTTGAGAAAGACATCCCATTGAGGTGCTGGGCCCTGATAGAGACAGAATGCTTGACCAGGCACCAAATGATTGTGCATCCAGAAGTTCCCATTATGAGCTGGGTCCTGCTAGGCCTGCCAAATAATAAAGTCAGGTGGGCCTGGCAGTCAGGATTGAGCCCAAGCAGGACCAAGCAAGGTGCATGAGCAGGTAAATAACCCTGATCCCCACGTCTTCCACAACTGTTGTGCTAGTGCCTATCTCACTAAGGCGACTCCTTAAAACTAGTTGATGAAAGAGGGAAAGGTCTAAGCTTGGTTCACAAATGAGTTGTCTTAGTATGTGGGTGGAAGCCAAAAATGGGCAGTGGTTGCACTGTAACCCAACTGGAATGGCCTTGAAAGACAGTGGCAGAGCTCCCAGTGGGCAGAGCTTCAGGCTGTGCACCTGCTCATCTCCTTTGTGCAGAAAGAGAAGTGCCTCAAGATTAGAATACATATATCCACTTATGGGCAGTGGTAAATGGTTTGGCTGGTTGGTCAGGGGCCTGGAAAGAAAAAGATTGGAAGATCCAGACAAAGAGGTCTGGGATACAGAAATGTGGGCAGACACCTAGGAGTGGGTAAGAAGTGAGGAGTGAGACTGGGCATGGTGGCTCACACCTGTAATCCCAGCACTTTGGGAGGCCGAGGTGGGCAGATCACCTGAAGTCAGGAGTTCAAGACCAGCTTAGCCAACATGGTGAAATCCCATCTCTACTAAAAACACAAAAATTAGCCAGGCGTGGTGACACACACCTGTAATCCCAGCTACTCGGGAGGCTGAGGTAGGGGAATTGCTTCAACCCGGGAGGTGGAGGTTGCACTGAGCCGAGATTGCGCCACTGTATCAGCCTGGGCGACAGAGCGAGACTCCGTCTCCAAAAAAAAAAAAAAAAAAAAGAGGGGTGAGGATCTTTGGATCGTGTGTTAACACCCACCAGACAGCATCTGCCATCAGACAGCATCTGCCATGGCGCCATGGAAGTAACACTAGGCAACCAGGTAGACAGCATGAGTCAGCCCGATGATGTCAGCCAGGCTCTAATCAGCCACCTCAGTGCTAGCAGATGGGCACATGAATAAGTGGCAACAGCAGCAGAGAAAGAAGCTATGTGTGGGGGCAGCAGTGTTACTGCTGAATGTCCAACCTGCCAGCAACAGAGACTAATACTGAATCCCTGACATGCCACCATCCCTCTAGAAGGCCAACAAACCACTTCATGGCAAGCTGATTACATTGGGCCCCTTCCATCCTGCAAAGAGCAGTAATCGATTTTGACTGTAATATCCCATATTTGAGTTTGCCTTTTCTTACTGCAGGACCTCAGCCAGCTCACTGTCTAAGGGCTTACATAACATTTGATCCACCAGCACGAGACCCCGCATAACACTGTATCAAACCAAAGGACACACTTTATAGCAAAGTAAAGGAATGCAAAGCAAAGGAGGTGCAAAAGTGGACCCATGACCATGGAATTAACTGATGGTATTACACACCACGCCACCCAGGAGCTGCTGGCCTGACGGAATGATGGACCAATTTGGTGCAGCCACAGCTAAGACCCCAGGTTGGAGGTGAGACCATGCAAGAACGGGCACTATCCTCCAAAACCGTGTCAACCCTAAATCAATGGCCATTGTAGGTGCTGTGTTCCTAACAGGTAGAATACACGGGTGTGGGGACACAGAGGTCAGGAAGGAGTGACCCAGCTTACCAGCAATCCCAGTGATCCACTTTTGAAATTGTGCTTCCTGTTCCCTCAGGGCTCTGCAAGGTTAGAGGTCCTGGTTCTCCAAGGGGGAACACTGCTACCAGGGGACACAGCAAGAATCCCATTAAACTGTAAGCTATGATTGCCCTCAGGGCACTTGGGGTTTCTCATGCCGAGGGACATAAAGAGGAGTCATTGTCTTGGCAGGGGACATGACCGACCTTACTCCTCAGGAGGAGGTAGAGCTGCTGGTATGCAGTGGAGGCAGGGAGGAGTATGTTTGGCACCCAGGGGATCTGCTTGGGCATCTGTTGGTACTCCTTGCTCAACTTTGATAGTAAATGGGCAATGTGGTTGTTTGTACAGCAGCTACAGCCTGAGAAGGGCATGGGGACTAAAGGCTCAGGGATCTCTGCAGGATGGGAGCCACCCAGACCAAGAGAGGTGTTAGCTGAGGCGGGGGGGCGGGGGGGGGGAATCTAGAATGTGCAATAGAGGAAGGAGAGGATGAATATCATTTATGACATTGAAATCAACTGCAGCAGCAGAGACTATGGCTCATCTCACTACTGTGCTCTTTCAAGTGTCCCTGAGAAAACAAGACCGATTAGAATTCTGGAAATGCCGTTCCCCAATGGGTTGAACTTACTATAAGAAGGAAGTGGATCAGAGCAGTGCAAGGTGTGGACTATATGCTCTCCCCAGATCCTTACCTCCTTGCTCCAGGCCTTTGCATCTATCCCCAGCTTCTGGAATTATCTGCTGCTGATGGCTCACAGGTGTCCCTTACTGGGCACTGGCCTCTGCAACAGGGATTTGCCTCATCCAAGATTATGCCTCCTCCCAGGGGGCAGCCTACAGCCAATGACTGACGTAGGAATTCAAAGCCTGGCCACCCCGCTTCAACTGGGACAACTCTGAAGGGTCATTCCAGTGCCAGAGCTCCCCAGATGATTGGCTGAGGCCTCTGTTGTGGTTGCATCACAGCTCAACTTTTCCCTCTGCACAATCCTGCTTCCCTCGCCACCTCCCCCACAGGTGTTATTCCCAAGCACTCTCCCCAGTAAATCTCCTGCACGCAAATCTCAGAGTCTCGGGGTCTGCTTCCAGGGAAATCTATCTGAGAAAAGAAGCCACAGTAAGAAATAAAGCTTATATAACCCACTATATATGTATTTGCATAATAACCCATCCTATATATGTAATATATATTATATAAGACACATATGTTGTACAGCAAATAGGAGGATATAGAATGTCTTATATATTATGTAACATATAAAATGTTGTATATTACATATTATGTGTATATGTATTTAGAATGTATATAAATACATATGCATAATTGGAATTAAAGTTTCAATAGATAATTATCTTTACTGTGGGTAATGCATTCCGATTTTTCTATGCTATTTTATTTCATTTCATGAAGAAGAACATATACATGTAGATGTATTATGTACTGTAAAGCTGTTATATAACACATGTATTATATACTGTATGTCATATATAATATACATTATAGATTGTATATTTTAATGGAATAACATTATATGTTTTGCTAAACAACAACTCCATTTACTATGTGCAATATGCTGTTATTCTCTATTTTTATTTATCCTACTTCATGGAGAAAGTGAAATGTTGGTCATAAGCCAATAGGTAACTCATAGTTTGAGAAACACTGGACAGCCGGGCACAGTGGCTCACGCCTGTAATCCCAGCACTCTGGGAGGCCGAGGCAGGTGGATCACGAGGTCAGGAGTTCGAGACCAGCCTGACCAACATGGTGAAACCCCATCTCTACTAAAAATACAAAAATTAGCCAGGCATGGTGACATGCACCTGTAGTCCCAGCTACTCAGGAGGCTCGCTTGAACCCGGGAGGCGGAGGTTGCAGTGAGCTGAGATCGCGCCAGTACACTCCAGCCTGGGTGACAGAGCAAGACTCTGTTTCCAAATAAAAAAAAAGAGGAAGAAAAACACAGGACAAAATTATCCACAAAATGGGGGAGATGAGTCTCAACTTAGAGTTTTCAACTTTAAACCACAGAGGAATTGAGACCCAGTAAGGAATGAGGGTGGTGAGGTTTGGTGGGAAAGACGTCAGACTGTATTTTGGTGTACATTCCATCACAGCGTTTGCACAACTCCTCCTTTATTCGGGGCTGAAATCCCTGAAGCTTGTGTGGTTCTGAGTGTCTGCAAGTTGGTGAAACAGGTCTCTGTTCCCCATACTGAGCCTGGCGTACATACATAGGCTCTCTCCCTTTGTCCACCCCACCCCACATATAGTAGACGCTAAATAAATATTTGTTAGATTGCCTGGAAGAAAAGACTGGAAGGGATACTGGGATAAAGGGGGGCTTCTGAGATGCAGAAGGGGAAGGGATGGATCGTTCACTGAATTCAGCAGGTGCTCAATAAATGTTTTCTGGACAAAGAAAAAATGGAAAACATTGGATTTGTGATTATGGAAAGGGGAAGGAACTTGTCAGTATTCCATAGATAATAAATGCTTGACGGAAAGAAGGAAGCAGCCGCAAAGGACCTGTGTGGAAGGCTGGAGTGGAGACGGGAAGTCTAAAGAAGGGTGGTTACCTACATCCAGCAGAGGTCTAATTGATGTTTGCTGACTTCAGTGGAGCAAACTTAACCAGGAAGATAACACGTTGGTGAGTGGACATTGGTGAAGGAATTACAGCACGTGCTCCATAAAGGCTTTACAGATTGATGGAGAAAAAAGCAGAGAAGCCTGCTGCAAGGATGATAATGTGGCTGTTTGAAAATAATAGAGTAAGAGATTAATAAGTGTTTTCTGGACTAACTCGGGGAGAAAAAGGCAGCTGGGGAGATGGCTACTAAGTGGAGGAAGAGGCCTAGCTAGAATAAATGGAAAACAGCACACATTGCGAGCTTTCAGGATTGTGTTGTGTAGAAGGCAGGATGGAGATTGTTGAAGGGAAATTAGAACTGCAAGAAGGGGATAAGAGGCATTTAATGCAGGGTTCTTAGTAGTATATGATAAATGCTCATTAAATGATTGTGGGGTTGCGTGGAGGAAAAGGTATAGCAAGGCAAGCTGGCAATTGAGGATTTCAAGTACGCCTGCATTTAGAAAAAAAAGAAGGAAGGGGAGCCGAAGAAGGGTTATTCCTAGTATATTATGGTGCATAATAAATGCCTCCCACACTTTCACAGAAAGGATTCAATAAATATCTGTAGAATGAATAAATTGCTCTGAATAGAGAGAAAAGCTACTGGGTAAAGGCTCCTGGGGGAGAGGTAATCTGACCAGTAAACAGCTGGTACTCAATACAATTAGGCTGAAGTAGACCCCTGGAGAGAGAGCTCTTGAGGCAGGGGCAGGGATTTCTAAAGACTTGGAAACAGGAAGTTGAAAGTGACTTACACGGTAAGTGCTCAGTAAGTGTTTACTTAAAAACTATTAAGTAAACAGTAAATTTAGTAAATTTACTAAATTTATTTAGTAAATGTAGTAAATTAAGTAAATAATAAAACTATTAAGTAAAAGTTTTTACTTAAATAAGTGTTACTTAAATAGACTAAAAGCCCTTTGGGGGTATGGAATTAAAGTTGGTAGAGGGAATCCTAGGGGTACTGAAGGGAGTGGGAAAGCGGTGATCATTATAAATTATAAACTCAGCTCTGGATTTATCACAGGAAAGGACCTTGGGAAAGGCCTTGTGATTGGAGCAGGCTCTCCTAGGGGTAAGGAAGAAGGACGTACTCCCCAAAACAACAGGTCCTGCATATGTGCTCACTGGATCTACTGTTAAGAAAACAATTCTGGGGAGGAGGTGTGAATATACAGAACACACAGAAGGCACTCCATAAATGCTCAGGGGAGCCATTGAAGGAAAAGGTCTTTGGGGGAGGATGGTTAGAATGGAGCACATGGCAGACAAGGAATAAATACTCACTGGATCCACTAGAAGAAAAGGCCTTTGGGGAGTGGGGCTGGGGATGGACATATAATCACCTGATCAATGCTCACTGCATGCTTGAAGGAAAAGCCCTCTGGGGAGGGGAAATAGGAGTGCAGAAAGTTGATCTATGGGAGCTTCATTCTTCATCCATAAGAGAAAAGGCTTTTGTGAAGAAGGCACACAATCAGGTACACAGTAGGTGCTCCATAAATACTCCAAGGAGTGATTAAAAGAAAAGGTCTTTGGAAAGAGTGACTGGAATGGTACACACTGCAAGTGTCAGATATCTGAGCACTGTATTAACTGGAGGCACAGGCCTTTATGGAGGGGTCTCAGGTTGTGTCATGCAGAAAGTGCTCAATACATGCAGACTGAAGCCACCGGAGGAAAGGGTATTGGAGAAAGGGTTTGTGGGTGGGGTATACAGCAGGCACAATGCATGCTTGCTGAATACACTGGAGGAAAGAACTTTTAGAGAAGGCTCACACTGCAGGCAGTTGATAAATGCTAGATGGATCCACCAAAGGAAAGGTCTTTGAAGAAGTAGCTGGAGAACGGGGGATACAAGAGGCACTCAATAAATGTTTTCTAGACACACTGTAGGGAAAGGTCTTTGAGGAGACAGTCTGAAGATGAGTCACACACAAAACCGCTCATGGAACTCACTGGAGGAAAATGATTTGTTTGAGAAGGGGTTTGGAGGTGGGGCATGTGTCAGGCACTTAACAAATGCTTCCTAGATCCTTTGGAGAAAAGGCCCTCAGGGAGAGAGCTTGGAGTTGGGGCACAGAGAAGGCATCCAATCAAAACTCACAGGATCCATGAAAGGCAAAGCTTTTGGAGAAAAGCTGGGGAGGGATACACAGCAGGTACTCAATGTTTACGAAAGAGTTTAAAAGGGCTTTAAGGACGGAGCTGGGGTGGGACACATAGCATAGACTGGACACATGCTCACAAGACCCATTAGAGAAGGCCTTAGGGCAAGGGTTGAGGACAACAGGACAGTATCAGGCTCTCAAGAAACGCTCACAAAGCTCATTGAAATCAAAGGCCTTGGGGAAGGGCTCTTGGATGAGGCATACTGCAGGTACTAGATAAGTGCTCACAAGATCCATTAGAGGACAAGGCCTATGGGGCAAGGGTTGGGAAGGGTAGGCAGGACACGTTCGGTTTTCGAAGGCTCATAGGATATATTGAAGCCAAAGACTTTTGGGGGAGGCGGAGTAGGGAACAGGTACACAGCAGGTGCCCGATAATTGCTCCCTGGATCCATCAAGGTTTAAGGGGCGAAGGGGGGGGGGCGACAAGGGCGGGGTACAGAGGAAGCATCCAGCTTAATAATTTAAAGGAAAAAGATTTAGGTGAGAGGGCAGGTGCCAGGCACAGAAGCGGCGCTCGATAATTGCTCATTTGCAGAGGAACGATCTGGGGGACCTAGGCCCACGGGGGACGTCCACGGCAGTGGCTTACCAGTCGGTGTGCGGCTCGTCGATGACCAGCAGCACCCTGGAGGCGGCGCCCCCGCGGCCTGCGCCCCCAGAGCCGCCGCCCACCTGCTCGCTGAAGGTGGCAGCTGCTGCCGCCGTGGTCTGCTTGACCGCGTTGGACAGCGACGAGAAGAAGCCACCGCCCCCCGAGGACCCGGGGCTAGGGGCGGCCGGAGAGGCCGCGGGGGCGACCCCGGAGGACCTCTCAGCAGTGGCGGTCCCGGGACCGGGCGTGGCTCCGGGGCTGTGGGCACCGGGCGGCGGCGGGGGTGGCTGCGGACGCTGCAGGTCTGTCATATACCCATTCGGCAGATTGGCCATAAAGTTGCTGTCCGACAGGCGGCGCCGCAGGTAGTTCATGGCTGCGGCTTGGGGCAGGGGGTCCTAGGGGTGGTCTGGCCAGGAGCCGCGGGGGCGGACTGCGCGGTGCCCAGGAGCACAGCTGCTCTCTCAGGCACGACACGACTCCTCCGCTGCCCACCGCAGACTGAGGCAGCGCTGAGTCGCCGGCGCCGCAGCGCGGATGGTCGCGCCCGTGCCCCCCTATCTCGCGCCTCGCGTGGTGCGGTCCGGCTGGGCCGGCGGCGGCGCGGACGCGACCAAGGTGGCCGGGAAGGGGAGTTTGCGGGGGATCGGCGAGTGACGTCAGCGCGCCTTCAGTGCTGAGGCGGCGGTGGCGCTCGCCGCCAGGCGGGGGCGAAGGCGCTGTCCGCGGTGCTGAAGCTGGCAATGCGCACGCGCCTCGCCGCATCCTGTTTCCCCTCCCCCTCTCTGATAGGGGATGCGCAATTTGGGGAATGGGGGTTGGGTGCTTGTCCAGAGGGTCGGGGTCGGTCATCAGGTAGGCACCCCCACTCCGCCTCATCCTGGTCCTAACACCCACTCGCACTCATACACAGGGCCCTCTGCAGATACTCGGTTTGTAGTGTTGATATTCAACTCAGAAGGCATTTTTTGGGGGGAGAGGGGCAATGGAAGCACACTCAGAGACACGAAAGTAGAGAAATAACCCCCTCACAGAGGGGGGTGAGGTCACACGCAGTGCCCGCGGGGAGATTAGTCTCCCACGTCCACACAGGCTCAGCTAGGCAGAGAGCGGGGGCATCGTAGACAGCATCAGACAAGCGGAGGTGGACACTTGAGCGGTGTACACACCCTTGCCCAAGGTGGCAAGGAGGGCCTGGAGGCACACAAGAAATGACACACATATAAACACACACAAAAGTGAGGAAACATACAAGGGCATGTACAGACAGAGAACACACGCCAGTCTAGGTATACATACAGACATACAAGTCCAGGGTAACACATATGGGCATATTACATACACACCTGCATACACCCATACACACACATACACAGGCAACACACTGACACACAGAGACCCAGGGAAACTCATATGAGAATACGCTCACTAACAAAACACATTCCCACTGATGATCATGGAGAAACCTAGATCTGCAACACAGACATTCTCTGCAGCCCCAGCCCTGGTGCATGTCCACCCCCACACCAGAACACACTTGGGATATACGCCACCATCCCTTTGCTCTGGACACAGCCAAAATCCATGATAACCACCTGATGTCATCAGTGCCTATGGCTGTCTCCCCCTGCACCCAAGAACTTTCCACAGAGGCAGGCCCATCCCATGGTGCACACACAGTAGGTACCAAATAATGTTTGCATATGAGCAAATGAGGTAGTCCAAGCAGAGGTGGGATATGAGAACCTGTCAAATCTTTATGATTCTGACTACAATAAAATCACTAATTCATAATCATTTGTGCACTGTTCGTACCCAACTCTTAACTAAGCTGTTTACATGCATCATTTCATCCAACCCTCACAACAATCCAATGGGGTGGATAATATAATTTCTATTTTATAGATGAGGGAATACAAGAACTCCAATTAATTCCCAAAGGGTCATGTTCACTTTATGATCAATACATTTTTTTCTTTTAAGAATGTGCCAGGAAGAGAAAACATCCAGTGCCAATGTGGCTGGAACGAGCTGAAGGGGGTTGTGGTAGCAGGGGCCAGATTGGGTAGGACCTTGACCATAGTGAGCAGTGATGGCGGACTAGGAGAGGTGGCAGAAGATAGGCAAGAAGTAAATAGATATGGAGTCTCTTTTGCCTGCAGAATTTTCAGGTGAATCATCCACTTATTCATTTGTTCACCCTTTATTCATTAAATCATTGACTGGTTTAAACAAGGCAGTAATAGTGTGGGGTCTGCAGACACAGTGCCTGGGTTCAAGTGGGGCCTCCACCATACACTTGGGAAAGTGACTTAATCTTTCTGAGATTTGGTTTCTTCATCTGTAAAAAGGGTACATCTCTAACCCACCTCTAAGGAGAGGGGTAGGAAGGGGGCAACCTCCGTACCTTTGCATGTGCTGTAACTTCTGCCAGGAATGCCCTCTCCTTCCCTTTCTCGAGGGCTACCTTTGGCCACTGTCTGCAGGAACCCCTCACTTCCAGGTCTCAGATTCCATCCCCTCCTTCCCTAGGCTTCCACAGTACCCAAGTCAAACATTTCCCAAACCATCCTCTACTCCCTCCTCCAACCCAGCCAGCTTCAGTCCCACCTCCAGGCCTTTGATTTGGCCACTCTTTCCTCCTCCCTTCAGGATTCCTTCTCTGGCATTCCAAATCCCAGTGTTCCCCAGATGGGGATCTCCCCGCAAATCAGATATTTTCCAATGTCTTGAAGTATGTGCTCCCTGGTTTTTTGCCCAGTAACGGAAGCAAACAAGCTGTGCAGGGCGCGGTGCCCTCTTTGGAGACAGGAACAGCTGCAGGTCTACAGATCCTTCTGGCTCCTTTAGGTCTGAATTCAGGTTCCTCAGGAAACTATCTCCAGGCTGCGCCTCTTCCTAGGGTCCCCATTCCTAGGTTCCTAGTACTTGTGGCCCTAGCACCATTTCCTTTTTCCAGTTGGCTCAATTTCCAGAAATTAATTTTTTGTAGATTGTTTTGTAAAGGAATGAGGAATCACCTCAGGAATGCCTCAGTTCACTAAGGCAAAGGTAAGGCTCCCCCAAACTGTCTCCATCGTCTTCAGCAGGAATAGGCGTACAAAAGGGGCCCCAAGAATGATTTTGCTGTACATTGGTGAGCAATGACTCTCAAACACACACCCCTAACGTATGTTCACATTCAGTATTGTACCCGTTTGTAACTCACACATAGATATCCATGGCACCTTCATGTGTATGTGCATACATGCATGACTTCTGCATTATTATGGCATACACACAGTTGTAACCTTACACACATGCCACATATCAATACATCCTTAATTCTTGCACAGCCCCAAAGGTCTGCATCTCTCTCTCACACACACACAGCTGAATTCCCACTTTTTTGTAAATGTATACCTCTCTCATACCCTGTAGTAGCAACCAGAACCCCTCACTTTGGCTCAGTCTTCCCAAGATGACCAGTAAGTACTCATCAACTTCAACTTCACTTCAACTCATTGACTGGTCCATTTGAATAAGGGGAAAACGACCCAGAGAAGTCAAGTAAGTGTACTGATATACTCTGGGTGTGCATGCCACAAACCTCCCACGCGAAACCTTCCCACACAGAGGGGTCCCCTCCACCCACAGCGCTCTTGATATTTAAGACCTCACCACAATCCATGATGCTTCAAAAATGTCCAGCCTACTACCTTTCTGTGCGTGTTTCCTTTGTAAAATGGAGATAATAATACTGACCCACATGGGTCTGCTGTGGGCGAAATAAGTTCATGCTATGGAAAGCCTTAAGACACTACTAAGCACACAGTAAGTACTTTCTAAGTAGCAGCTATTACCATGATTATTATGATTCTTATGATGCGTCTCTTCACAAGGGGCCTGGCATTCAGTAAGTGGTAAATGAATGAGCAAATGCTAAGAGCACTGGTGTCTGGCTTTGTTCCCTTTACTGCGGAGACACGTAACGCTCTGATTCGTCTTCTTTTCTATTCCCCGTGATGTCCAGCACTATTGTTAGTATACAGTAGGCGTTAAGTGTTGAATAGATATTAACACGAAAGGAATACCTTCTGAGTCCGTTCCCTCACTCAGATGTCCTCTTTCTACCAGCCCTCCTCCACCCTAGATGCTCAGACTTAGCTTTAGTATACAGCAGGCGCTAATAAGTGTTGAATGAATGAACAAATACCAGAGGAAAGTGTCTGGATTTGTCTTGGGGGCTCCTCCGGGCAGACACTGACTCTAACTTCTTTGCCCCCTCCTCAGCTCAGAGCGCAACACAGGCACTTCCTCGGCCCGCCCCCCGCCTCGCCGAGCTATTTGTCGCTGGTAATTGCTGCATTGGAGCTAGGCTGTCGGGAGTGGGTGGGTGCAGGTGCTCGGGCGGCAGGGTGCCAGCCTCGGCCACGCCTCTGCCGTTCATCCTCCACCGACGCGGAGTCGAAGTCGGCCAGCAGAGGCTCCTCCGAGGCTCCAGCTGGTGGGAATCTAGGGAGGTCCAGGAGGCGGGGAGACAACGAACAAGCACGCCTGCCAATCAAGAAGTGCCTGCCAAGACAAGTAGCCAATCAGGGAACCCGTAACGCGGCGCTCTGCAGAGGAACGTGCCGGGCGGCCCTGGAGCACTAAGGGGGGGCTGCGCAGGGCCCAGACACTGGGGTTATGGCAGCGGCGGGGAGAGGCTGGGGCTGCACACTCGCTTTCACTCCTGCCAACCTGCGACCACAGTGGAAGATACTGTTTTCCGCAACAGGCCGCTGTGTCTTGGCCCGTACTGTGCCCTTTGCCCTGTGGGATGCTATCACCCTACTTTTGGGGAAGGGGATGGGTTGTTTTTCCTCCTTTAAGGAATCGTAGACGAGCTCGAAGAGGTTAGTTTATTGAGGTTTGGAAGGTCAGGGTGCTCAGAGTGGAGGAGAGAGGTGTTAGAGTTTCTCTTCCTCAGGGTCTTTGCAAGCAGGCACGTGTAGACATGGTCGTTTCTCCTCCACCACCAGCTTCTGCCCCTGTAGCTCCTCACACCGTGGCAGTGGTCTCCCCCAGAAGGTCACGTTCTTCTCGCCCTGACCTTCGACCATGGAAACGGTGGGCCTGAGGCATTAGGGGTGGAAAGGAACGGAAGGGAGAAGCTCAGGGAAGGCAAGAATGCATTCAAGTCTTTATTGAGTGCCTGCTATGTGCCGAACGCTACCTTTTGTTTGTTTTTTCTGTTTTCTTTTTTTTGAGACAGGGTCTCACTCTGTTGCCCAGGCTGCAGTGCAGTGGCACAATCATAGCTCACTGCAGCCTCAATCTCCTGGGCTCAAGTGATGCTTTTGCCTCAGCCTCCCAAAGTGTTGCAGGGATTACAGGCGTGAGCCACTGTGCCTGGCCTCCCAACATTACTTTTTAGCTACGGGATATTGGGCAATTTCTTTAGCTTCCCTGTGCCTCAGTTTCCCTCATCTGCAAATGAGAATGGTAGGAATAGTAATATTAATACTCACCTCATGGGGCCGAGTGAGGATAAATGAGTTAATTCAGGTAAAGTGCTCAGAGCAGTGCCTTGCACACAGCAAGTGCTCAGTAAATGCTGATGAATGTTACTTGTTGGCATGAGCTACTTTCTCTTACCTCCAAAATATATACCCTTTATATCTCTTTCCACTGCCTCCAGGAAAAAACCCAGTGCCTTGTCCTGACATTCAAGGCCTTATTGTTGGGCCCAAATCCCTGACCCAAGCTAATCTCTCTCTGTCTTTCTCCTCCACTTTATTCAAGCTCAGTCCATGTCCAGAAAGGTCTTTACCTGGGTTGTTTCTCCCACTAGGCAAGCCCTCCATTCACTCCCATCCGTTTTCTCAATTGCTTCTTCCTCCTCTCAGTCTCTCACTCACTCAAGTCCTTTGTGCCTCCATTCAACACCTCTAATTTATCTTCAGGCCCCACTCTAAACCCCCAGCTGGGAGATCTCTTCCCAGATGGCAGCCTTCCATGAGCTGGGAATAGTCCACTTAATCTAGTAGCTTGATGTATGTGGAAGGAAGAAAAGGAATGAACATTTTAACCCTCTGGCACCTGGATGTTAAATGGATGAACATTTAACACCTGGGCCCTTCTGGCACCTGGAAACACTTATGGCAGCTAATCACCTAGCTCCAAGACTCCGTTCACAGTCTTGATGCCAGGAACGCCTTTCTCAACCACTACCTGCCCTGGGAGGCCCAATCAGCTTCCTGGACCTAGGTTGAGGTGGCAGCCCCTGTTGCATGCACCAGCTGTTCCTCATATGCCTCCTGTCAGGGGCCTGCTCAGCTGGGTCCCTTGGAGGATCCACAGGATCTGGGCTGTGTGTATCTGCAACTGTTGCTGAAAAAGCCTTGGAGTGCCTTAGGGCAGTGAGATGCTGACAAAGTGGATGGATGCATGAGTGACTGTGGGAGCCAGGTAGTGAATGGAGGCCTGAGTGGTGGCAGCTAAAAGCATGAGTAACTGAAGGTCAGAGTCAATGACACATGAAGGACTAAGTGAATGGGAGAGTGGATGAGTGACTGAATGAGTGACTGAGGGGCACAGAGGCTATGAATTCTTCCCCAAGAGCTTCTTTCTCATCTTCTTTAGTTTCTCCCCACTTCCTGCAGCTGGGAGGTGGCACTCGGCAAGGCAGATACCTTAGATTCAGCAGTGGAAGCCCTGGTTTCCAGGGGTAGCTGACTCTCCCGCCTGTAATATCATGACCCCCTCCCAGGCATACTTTGCCCTCTCACTCACGGGTACTTGGGGAGCAAGGGTGTGCAGAGGCGCTGGCGGGCACGGGTAGGATTAGGTCCACAGGGGGGCATGCACAGCCCCCAAGTACTCCACTCTGACCATGATCCTTTCACTGCAATGAGGGGTAGGGGTCACAGAGTCAGAACTGGAGGTCTTGGTGGGAAGGTGAGAGGGAGGCTGCAGAGACGTGAGGTCCACAGCAGAGAGCTGGAAACCCCTTATCCTGCATGGGCCACCCCACCGTCAGAGCACAGTCTGGGGGACACTCACAGGGGCAGTGCTGGATGCTGTAGCAGTGCCGAATATCCTGTTGGTGCCCGACACATCGATGTCCGTCAAACTTGCGGCCCCTGCAGGTCCTCCAGCGTGACTGCTGGCCCGGGATTTCTTCACAGCTGATGGACTTCATGTTCCGGCGGACACACGTGCTCCACTGCCCCCACAAGTCCCACTCTCCATCCACTGCAGAGACAGGGCAACAGGAGATTGGAACAAAGCAGGGAATCAGCAAGGGGTTCAGAGGAAGAAATGAGGGCGGTAGGAGGGAGTAGAGGTGATCAGATGTGCGAACGGGGGATCGGGGTGGAAATAAGCTATCAGGGCCAGGAAAGGAGGAATCAGAGACAGGAGCAAGGCCTCAGCAGCAGGAACTGGGCAGCAGAGAAGGGCATGGGGGGCTTAGGCATGCAAATCGTGAACCCTGAGATACTGACCAGGGCAGGGCACGGCCGTGTTGCAGATGTGGGTCCGGGTGGCATCACCAGCACAGGAGGGGCCTCCATGCTGGGGCACAGGGTGATCGCACGTCCGTCGTTCCATGGTCTGGCCCAGGCCACAGGTCACAGGGCAGGGGCTCACAGGGCCCCAAGGCCCCCAGCCCCCAGCCACTGTTGGAGGAGGAAAGGGAGTGAGGAAAAAGGCCTCCTCAATCCTTCCTCTCAGCTCCTAGACCCTTGAAGCAGACTGTCCCCAAATGAAGGGCTGCGTGGTCACATGGTCTAGGAACTCTAGAAATGGCAGAGCATCTATGCCCTCAATCAAGAGCCCCGCCAACCACATCAGCGGCCTCATCCTGGCGTACCTGGGCAAGGCGGCAGGCCGGTGCACCTCCGCTGCTCATAGGCTAGCCCCGCGCAGGGCTTCCCAGGAGGCTTCTGGGAAGGCTTAGGTGCCGAACACGTGCGGCTTCGTGTCTCCTTAGGTTCGTGGGGTCCACCGTGGCAGGATCCTGAGCAGGGGGTCCAGGGACCCCAGGCGGCCCAGGCCCCATGTGCTGTGGTGGGGTGGGAGGTGGAGGGATGCAGGTGTGCTCATGCGTGCTAAAGTCCTCTCACCCTGGCAGTTCCCTGCTGTAACCCTGCAGACCCACACTGGGCGCACCCATCAGCATCCTGTGGCTTCCCTCACTCACTGGGGCAGACCTGCTGGGTGTCACAGGCCTCTGATTCCTGTGCCTCTCCCGGGCAGTGGCCCCCACACTTGGGGGCAGGGTGATCACAGGCTCGTCTGCGGGTCCGCATCCCTTTGGAGCAGGTGACAGAGCAAGGCTCCCAGGGCCCCCAGTCAGACCAGCCTCCCATCTCTGTGGGAGAGAAGAGAGGGTAATGGGATGGAGGTGGGGTGTGATTCAGGGCTCTTTGCTTCCTCGAGTGCCCCACATGAGCTAATCCTGTCCTTATATCCTCTGCCACCACACTGGGCCCACCGTCCCCGCTCACGAGGCCTGCCGCAGAAGCCTTTATATGGGTCTCTCTGCTTCCCCTCTCACCCCCACCATGCACAGTCTGTTCTCCTCCCAAGCCCAGTCAGATCACGTTCCTCCCTTGCCCACAGTCTGAATCACTCAGACAAAAAGCCAACGTCCTCTCCATGGCCCCCAGGCAACGGGCCCTCCTCACCTCTCTGACCTCACCTCCTGCCACTCTCCTCCTTAGGTCCTTACAAACACCGGGGATGGCCCCACTCTGAGGACCTCTGTACTGATCGTTCCCACCAGTGCTGGGTGACAGGGAGTGCCCGCCTTGCGCATTCTCCTCACCAGGACAGCACTGCTGGTCCTCACAGGCCTGGAGCTGCCACTCCAGGGTCCCAAGTGCCACCTTCTCAGAGCACTGCCCGTTCCAGCCCACACAGCGCCGGTACCGCAGCTGGGAGCCCTCAGAGCATGTCACCGAACAGGGGGCCCATGTGGACCACAGGGACCATCGTGGGGACCTGTGGAGAAGAGCACACATATCCCATCCTGGCATGAGCTGACAAGGATGGCATGTGGGACTCCAGAGTGTGGGCAGGCACGAGGGGTTGCTAGGCAAGTGTGTGTGCGATGGATTGATAAGTCCCTACCTTTTAGGGATATTGGGATACTGAATGGGAAGCAGTGGATATACAGTAAGTGCTTGATAATGTCATTTACCTTCAAAATCAGGCATCTGGAGTTACCATTGGAAGGCCGGCAAGGCCAACACTAGGCCTGCAGTAAGCAAAGGTAAGGACTAGGAACCAAGGGCAGATGTCAGAAACCCGCCAGGTCACCACACTACACAGTAGCAGATAAATAGAAAGTGCTTAATAAATCTGAGCCATCATCCCTATGGCCTCAGAGGCCTCCTCAGAAATACCCTAGATCTATCCCCAACCCACTTCGTAGCCCTAGGTATGCTGTTCATGCCAAATAGATGTGAACTGTTGACATGACTTGGGGCCCAGAACTGCCCTCAAAAATCCCCAAGCTCCCATTCCCACGGTGTATCTGGGATATATAGTAAGCAAGTAGAAAACAGGTCTGGCATACAGTAAGGGCTCCATCCATGCAAGCTGGAAATCATGATCAGGAGACTAGAGCTACCCTCAGAAATCCTCAAGCTCATCTCCCAACCCTGCCATGCAGCTGGTATACAGGAAGTGCTCAATGAATGTGATCTGTCATCATAATTAGGGGCCTAGAGCTGCCCTCAGAATTCCCCAAACTCTCCTGCCCCCACAGTGTGTCGGTATACAGTAAGCACTCAATAAACATGAGCTGTCATCAAAGGAAAATACCAAGCTGCACGCCCCCTGCAATGCTTCCAGTGTGCAGGAGGTGCTCAGTATGTGTGAGCTGTATCAGTGGTTCTCAATTAGGGGTGATTTTGACCCCCAGGGGACATTTGGCAATGTCTGCTGACATGTTTGGTTGTCACAGCTGGTGGGGAGAATTGCTACTGGCATCTAGTGGAAGGCTAAGGATGTTACAAAACATCCCACAATACGCAGGTAAGCAATCCCCTCCCCCAACCAAGAATTTCCAGCCCCAAATGTCAATAGTAACAAGGTTGAGAAACCCTGAGGTATGGTCACGATCAGGGCCTCAGGGCCACCCTTGGAAGTCCTAGAGAAAGAAAGTACCCTGTTTTGGGTGACCCCCACAGACAGTCCTTCCCTCCCCGCATTCCCCGCCCCAAACTCCCCCTAACCTGCAAGGCTGACAGAGCCCGCCATTACGTTCCTGGTAGGCATAGGCAGTGTTGAGACAGCAGTCTTTCACGCTGACACCACCCCCCAGGAAGCCCTTGCACTTGCTGGAGGATTCTTCATACTGGGTGAAGCAGAGCACGGGGTCTGAGCCTGTAACAGGGCCAGGGGATGGGTGGGTGGGGCTCAGTCAGGGATGTGGTGGACCTGGACACCCCTGGGGCCAGCTGGGCCCTCACCCCCTCACCTGTGGCTGGCAGGGTGAGCAGCAGCAGCAGCGGCGGCAGCAGCAAGCAAGGGGCCTGCGCTCCCTCTGTGATCATGTTGAGTACTGCCCCCTGCACCTCTACCAGAGAGGAGGTCACGCTTTATCTGGGTTGATCTGCTCCTGGAGTCAGCAGGGAAAGAGGAACCTAGAGGCAGGAGGAACTGGGAGGGCATCGTGCTTTGACCCCACCCTGTCCCCTCTGCCTCCTCCTCTACTCTCCCCTCCCCATTTCCTGTCTTGCTCTTGGTCTTGTTTTGCTTGTTGCTGTATCCCCAGCACCTCACGCTCCTCCCAGCAACCTCTCAGTGTTCAACTGAAGCTCCTAGGACATAGAGCGTGCAGCAACTTCCTAGCCGTGTGACCTTGGGTGAGTCACTTAACATCCCTGAGCCTCAGTTTTCCTATGTGGAAAATGCATAATCTCTAACATAATGACAGGGTCAACCTCGTGGGGGTGTTGAACCAGGGTGAACTGAGTGTGCCATGCTCAGTGTGTCCCCGCTCATGGGGGTGGAGGAGGCATCGAGGCAATTGCTCCATCTTCCACCCTGCCTTAACCTCCAGCCTTAACCTCGGCCCTCGTTTCCTGAGAGGTTCCCTGTGGTCAGCTTGTGGTGGGGGTGGTCAGCACAAGGGAAGTGAGAAAGGGAAGTGGCAGGAGCCTGGGGAGGGATTCAGGAGGGAATAGGGGCTATCCATTGCCCCATGGGCCCAGCTGGGGACACCACCAGGGTCTGGGGTGATTAGGAGGGAACAAGCGGGGCCATGTTCCATCAGAGAACTCTCGGGCAGAAAACACCCTCCTTCTGGAGCCTGTTTCTCCTCTGTAAAATGTGCTCACAGACAGCACCTACAACATCGGTAGGGTGTGTCGCAGAGATTGTGAGTTAAGCTTTTGTTTGTTTTTTCAAGATGGAGTCACTCTGTCGCCCAGGCTGGTGTGCAGTGTCATGATCTCGGCTCACTGCAACCTCTGCCTCCCAATTTCAACCAATTCTCCTGCCTCAGCCTCCTAAGTAGCTGGGATTACAGGTGTTCACCACCACGTCCAGCTGATTTTTGTATTTTTAGTGGAGACAGGGTTTCACCATGTTGGCCAGGCTGGTCTCGAACTCCTGACCTCAGGTTATCCACCTGCCTTGGCCTCCCAAAGTGCTAGGATTACAGGCGTGAGTCACAGTGCCTGGTCAGGAGTTAAGCTTTTGGAAAGTCCTTAGAACAGTGCCTGGCATATAGTAGGTGCTCTGTGTTTGATAAATTCATTCAACATTTATTGAGCACCTACTGGATGCCAGATGCGGTTCTCAGCATTAGAGCAGAGAACAGGACAAAAATCCTGGCCCTCGAGAAAATGGGTAATAAATGTTCCCCCTCCTCACAGAGGCCTTCCCCATACCCTTGTCTGGCATCCCTGTCACTCTCTAGCCCAGTAGCTTTCAAACTTTTTTTTTTTTTTTTTTTTTTAAAGAGACAAGAGTCTTGCTGTCACCTGGGCTAGAGTACAGTGGTCTGATCATGGCTCACTGCAGCCTCAAACTCCTGGGCTCAAGTGATTTTCCTACCTTAGTGTCCCCAAGTAGCGGGGACTACAGGCACACACCACTACACAACTAATGTTTTTATTTTCTGTATAGATGGGATCTCGTTGTGTTGCCCAGGCTGGTCTCAAATGCCTGGCTTCAAGATTTTCTCCCAACCCTCAGCCTCCCAAAGTGCTGGGATTACAGGCATGAGCCATCACACCAGCCCTTCTTCTTCTTCTTTTTTTTTTTTTTATAAACCCTAATGAAACTCCAGGGCCTGTTTTAAAATTTTATTTTGCTTTTAATTAACAAAAAGAAGCATAAGAAAGATAGGAAGGCAATGCCTAATTTCCTCTGCTCTCAGGGAGGCAGGGAGAGATACCATTCTGCAAATTCAAATGTAATAATTTGGTCAGCTGTTAAAACAGAAGTTCTTCAGGAACACTTGTTTTATGGGCACTAAGGTATGTGTTAATATCTGTATCCATTACAGATGTACTCTGTTCTCTGATAACATAAGCCTATCCTTGAAAATGTGCTTTGAACAAAGGAGTCTTGTTAAGATTCTAAGACTTCAAGACAATCATTGCTGTGTTATCCTGTGAAAACAAACTCTCCAAGAAAGCTGAAATTGGCTGGGCGTGGTAGCTCATGCCTGTAATCCCAACATTTTGGGAGATCAAGGCAGGTGGATCACCTGATGTCAGGAGTTCGAGACCAGCCTGGCCAACATGGTAAAACCCCGTCTCTACTAAAAATACAAAAATTAGCCAGGCGTGGTGGTGGACGCCTGTAATCTCAGCTACTTGGGAGACTGAGGCAGGAGAATCACTTGAACTCGGGAGGTGGAGGCTGCAGTGAGCTGAGATTGTGCCACAGCACTCCAGCCTGGGCGACAGAGTGAGACTCTGTCTCAAAAAAAAAAAAAAAAGAAAAGAAAAGAAATCTGAAATTCTGGCTGGCTGCTTTATTTAACCACCTGTTGCCCTGGTGATAATATTATCAATATTTCCTTTGTTTTTAAACTGTATAAATACTCATAGGATTCCCTGTGGAAGAGGACTGTCGGCACTCTATCTTCTCCCACATGTTTAGGCAATAAAATGACTGCAGATTTCTTAAACAAAGAGTGAGAGTCTTGTCTTATTTAATTATTACATCCCTACCTGCTACCATGTATTTGCCTGCTTCTTGTTATTTTCACTCCCTAAATATCAGTTCCACAAGGGCAGGGATTTTTGTCTGGCTTGTTAACTGCTGGGTCTGCAGTATTATTAGATAGGTACCAGCAAACAGTAGATGCTCAATAAACATCTGCTAAATGAATCAATCAATGAAATAAACAAAACTTTAGAGATTCTGGTAAGTGCCAGAAGGACAGTCTGACTTGGAGGTAAAAATGTGGGCATTCCATGGAGGGTAAGTTGTATTTCAAGTGGGATAAGATGGGGATCCCAGGATAAGAAGACCGGGATAAGATGACCTAGAGGGGATATATGAGAAGAGAGAAAGGAGTCCCAGGGCTTTGCCCTGGGAAACCCCAGTATTTCAAGTTTTTGAGAAGTAGGAGAAGCCGGCCCAGGGGACTGAGCAGGAGGGGCCTGTGGAGGAAGAGGAAAAACAGAAGAGGGTTTTTCTCCAGGGCCTGGAACATTTGACCTGTGGCCTCTCACACAGTCTCATTTGGTCTGTTATTTTCTCTCTCTCTTTTTTAAACCTATCTACACAGTCCTGTTTTTTTCTTTTCTTTTTGAGACAGGGTCTGGTTCTGTTACCCAGGCTGGAGTGCAGTGGCGTCATCGCAGACTGCAGCCTCAATCTCCTGGGCTCAAGCCATCCTTCCACCTCAGCCTCCTGAGTAGCTGGGACTACAGGCACACGCCACACCTGGCTAATTTTTAAAATTATTTGGAGAGACAAGAGTTTTGCCACATTGTCCAGGCTGGTCTCGAACTCAAAGTCCTGGGCTCAAGTGATCCTCCCACCTCAGTGTCCTCAGTAGCTGGGACTACAGGCGTGCACCACTATACGTGGGTAATTTTTGTTTTTCATTTTAGTAGCGGCAGGGTCCTGCTATGTTGCCCAGGTTGGTCTCAAACTCAAACTCCTAGCCTCAAGTGGTCCTCCCACGTCAGCCTCCCACGTAGCTGGGATTACAGGTGCACAATACTACGTTATGCTAATTTTTTAAGGTTTTAGTAGAGATGGGGTCTCACCATGTGGCCCAGGCTGGTCTCAAGCTCCTGGTCTCAAGTGATCCTCCCACCTCGGCCTTCCAAAGTGCTGGGATTACAAGCGTGAGCCACCACACCCAGCCTGGATTTACAACCTCTACTATATTCTCTTAATCACACAGCCTCTCAGACATTCTGTCACTCATACAGTCATTTTCTGTGTCATGGATTCCAGCCTTACTACAGTCTCCTACTAACAGTTTCACACACACAATCATGTTTAACAGCCTGTCTCATTCAGTCAATATTGCCAATATTTTCTCTCACCAGTCAGTTCCTTACATACGCATGCACAGTCACACAATCTCATGAAATGTTTAGCCACTCATTTGGCCTGTTACTTTCTCACATACACAAATAGTCACTGATTTATAGTCACCACTAACTAGTATCTCATGAAGTTTCCCACACATGCACAAAAATCACCACCTCTCCTACCCCTTTCTCACTCAAGCCACTTTTTCACACACCCACGATCCCCGATTACAGCCTCTCCCACGAAGACATTCACACGCATACACAATCACACAGTATCTCAGACACCATCGTCACCTAGTCTCACGTTTCTTCTCAGTCAGCTTCCAGCACCCTCAATCCTTGATTTACAGCCTTTCATAAAGTCTCTTGCAAAGGGTTTTACCAATGGTATAATCAGTTTCTCAGCCACTGTCTGAGTCATCACTGTCCCTCAGTCAGCTTCTGATATACTCAGTCACTATTTCAGTCACCACTAGGCCCTTGATAAGTCACCCACAGTCACCCATGCCCTGTCTTGGTCGTGCACACCATCAGTTTCTTCATATGGGAAGCTCAACATGGACACACGTGCACAGCTTTACAAGTTTCTCACACCGCCACGTGGTCACTCGCCGTGTCTCATTTGCTCAGCTCTTTTGCATGGCCCCGGATTTATGGTTGCTTATGAACTGTTTCACAAACCCCCTGACGCTCTGACATCACTCAGTTGTCAAGTTCCTCTCCCACAGTTGCTGACTCCCAGTTACCGCTACTGCAAGTCTCTCATCAACAGCCTCGCCCCTCTCCCTGGCACGCCCAGTGACGCGGTCTCTCACACCATGTCAGTGGCTCCGTCCGGCTCACTGTCATTTTCTCTCCCACTTCCTCACAGTTCCTGAACCTGTGGGACAGAATGTGGCAGTAACGGTAAATCGATTTGCCACTAGTTTCAGGTGTACACACACACACTCACGGCCTGTCACACTCTCCCAGTCACAGCCATTCATTTTGTTTCTCAGTCTTTGCTACAGTCTCTCACGCCTGCTTTCCAACACACAGTTGCACCTTCTTGTATCTTTGGTCTCAGTCGCTGGTTTGGTCTCATAGCCATTCTCTCTCATACAATCAAGTTCGCACCCATAGTCTTATGGCTTTAGCTGACACTACAGCTTCAAGTAGTTTTGTACATTGTCTATTTCTCAAACGTTGAGTCGCCTATAATGAGGTTTGTCACCTACACAATCTTTGCCACAATCCCTGACAACCTCTACTGTAGTTTCATGCCCACGTAGTCTCTCACATGTGGTTTTGGTCACTCAGTCTGTCTTGCTCACCATCAAATACTGATGGGGCTGCAGTCTCCACTCTCTTCTCGTAGATATTATTTTGTGCATATCATCACAGGTTCTTGTACAGTACCTTGACTACTCGTCCAGGATCAGTTATTTTCTGAAACACGGCCGCGATTTCCCACATAGACACACCATCAAGTCTGTGGTCACAACTTCTGTACTCTCTCACACACAATCACAGCTTTCCACATCTCTGACACACACATAGTTACCAATATGCAGTCCCTACTACTGTTTCTCACACACGCCATCACACCATTTCTCTCACGATCAACCTCTGCCTCACACCCTCCACACAGTCATGCTTGTCACACTCAGCTAGTCCTTACATCAGAGAAAAAGTGCCAGCAGCCTCCAGCATCACTTTGAAAAATATATATTTACAGGAACAATTCCCCATTCTCTGGGACTCTTTAGAAAAAAAAAAGGTCCATTTTGGGGAAGTAAAACAAACAGTGGAGACGAGTGTAGCACCGTCCCCCAAATCACCAACCCCCAGGTCCCGAGGCCTGGGCTGGGCCAGCGCTAACAGGTGAGCCCAGGAGTCTTTTGAACCCACTCTCTTTTGCCTAGAATAGAGACAGGACAGGCTTTATGTCCCCCATTCCTCCCTCCCAACTCCAGGGACATTGAAAGGGTCCTTTGTACCCGCCCGCAGGAAATTGGGGGGCTGGGAGGGAGGGAACTGAAAATACACGTTTGGTATCAAAAATAAACACTTGGAGGGGGGAGGCGGCAGGAAGATTCCCCCCCAAATCCCTTCCTTCCCACCCACCCCACCAAATATAGGAAGAGATGACTCCCTCTCCCCTATTGAAAAGCCCCATTTAAAAATAGATTATACTATCAAAATGGCAGCGGGGGAGAGACAGGGAGACCTGGAGAACTGGCTGGAGGGGCCCCCCAGACGGGGACCACCCCCCAAAAAAACCCTCCATTGGGAGGAAACAGGCAGGACCCCAGGGAGGTTGGCAGACAAAGGAATGGCTTTTCAGGGGGAAGAAGAACAAAAGGGACATTCCTCCCTGGCCAAAGTTGGTTGAAAAAGGATAAGCTGTCTGAGAGAAAGGCTGGGGAGGTGGAAATTTCTATTCCAAGGGTGTGATTCTTCCTTGGCCAAGACTCCCAACCCATTAAATGGTACAAATTCTTCCTGGACCCCTGAGTATGGCCAGGAATAATAAAACAAAACAAACTAACTCTTCTACTCACATTTGAAAATGGAGACAGGGCTCCCTCATCTCCCCAAGGGCAGGCTGAGAAATAAAGAAAGAAAGGTCGTTCTCAAGCCAGACCCCGATTGTCTTGTCTTGGGGAAAAAAGTGGGGAGGTGGGGGAGATGTCCTAACCACCCTAAAAGGTTAGGTCAGGCTCCTCCCAGTGGCCTTCAAAAAATAAATAAATAAACCGCCCCTACCATTGATGTAGGAGACGTGTAAGGGCGGCCACTGGGGGACTGACAGAAAACAGAGACGTTGTGGAAGCTGTGTGTTTTCTGTGGAGGAGATAATGAGAATTACTCTTGGGAGTAATTCTTCCCAAAGATCCCCACCCCACCACAATCAGAGCATGAGTCTTTCAGTTGAACTATGTTTCTCCTTGAGATGGCTGGCTGGAGACAGCATGGATGGAGCGACCCCAAAAGGGGTGGTGGTGGTGGTGGTGGTAGTCATGGCTTCTGGGGCCCTGGGGAGAGCACCACGGGGGTCGAGAGGCCATCCACGCTGATGGAAGGGATGTGCACCTGGGCGCTGCCACTGGACGGAAACTGGGGGTAAAAAGAGGGAGAGGTCACAGATGGGGGCCATTCTTGGGTCTCTCACCCTGTCCAAAATGGGGAAAGAGGATCCTACCTGGAAGGAGAGCTTGGCCGGGCTACGGGGCGCAATGGGACTCAGGGTGCTCCAGAAGTGAATGCTGGGAGGCAGCGAGCTGGGTGTCAGCAGCACCGGGGTCTGTGGGGAGAGGGTGGTCGGAGCTCAAGTGAGTAGAGAGTAGATGTGGGATGCTGGAAGGGACTTGGGCCTAGCCCCACCAAAGATTTCCCACTCACACTCCCAAGGTCACTCCCCAAAGTGCACACACCTAGATGGTAACTATGGAGGCTACGCCTACCATCTCTCAAACTCCGTAGACACCCCCCACTCCCTATTCCCGAGAGCCCACCCTCAGTTACTGAGACCTCATTGGTCAAGACCACCCACAAGACCCTATCCAAATGCTGCTCTCAAACCTCTCAAGTCACCATCCCAGCAGCTCAGGGTCAACTTCTAACTCATGTCCCACCCGTGAAATCCCATATGCAAATCCCAGACCAAAAAGCCCTGCTCAGGTTCCTTAAGCCACACCCCAACCCAGAAACAGTACCACAGAAAGCCCCTCGGTCCCACCCACAAAAGTCCCCAGTCCTGCCCTTCACTAATCAAACCCTATCCCTCCAGTCCAGCGTCAGCCCAGTCAATCACACTCGAAGGCTCCACCCTCTTCAGGGACAACCACATTCGCCCTCCTCTGATTCCTGTTAGTCACCCGCCACATGCCAGTCCCATTGGGGTTGGCATCCACCCATCCCACCCCTCCGCAGGCACTCACCAATGTATGCGTAGGAAGTAGGGACGGAGTTAGCGCCGGCCCAGGTGCCTGGAGGCCGGAGCCAGTTCCCGATCCTGGGGTCCGTTCGGGTCCTGGCCCACCTAGCAGGCTCGGGCTGAGTGGAAGCTCTAGGTCCCGGGGCTTCCGGCCCTTCTGTGGCTGGGAGATCTCAGGGCTGGAAGCCGCGTGGCCGCCTGCCTGCCCTGCGGTGTCCATAACAACCGCGGGCAGCCGGGCTGGCACGCCCTCCTGTGGAGGGACTTCTGGCTCGGCCTTGGTAGTTTCCGGCACAAACCCTCTCTCCCCGGCAACTTCCAACTCTTCCTTGGGCCCTTCCACTTTCACCTCTGGGGGCAAAGCCCGGCCCAAACCTGGCTCCACATTCAGCTCTTCCGATTTCAGGTTTGGGGCCTCGGGCGGGGTCAGGATGACCTGGGAGAGGAGCAGGTACAAAGAGGGTAAGGATTGTTGGGGCCAAAGGATTCTCCTGTGGGTACCCCCAGTACCAAGTGATTTCCCCAGGAAAGTGGCACTTGGTACTGGGGGCAAGACTACACATCAGAGCAGGTTCTCCAACAGGACATAGGACTTCATCAAGGAAGTAGGGCTTCCTCTGGGGCAAGTCCTCCTACGGGACAGGGGACTTGGGGTAAGACAACCTGAAGCAGGTAGGAATCTGAGGGATACCATCCTCATTCATTAAAACAGTAGTTCTCAAAAATTTACCTTCCTCTGAACCAGCAACATCTGCCTCATTTGGTAACAAGTTAAAAATACAAATTATTGGGCTCCTTCCCAGCCCCACATATTCAGAAACTCTGGGGGTGTGCCCGGCAATCTGTGGTTTAACAAGCCCTACAGGTGATTCTGATGAGCGCTAGAGTGTGAGAACTAGTGCATTAAACAAATATATTTCGGGCACCTACATGTTCGGCAGCTACTAACTGTAGCACAGTATTCTCCCCTTTCTGTCTCAGGATTTGTGTAGCTCTCTGCCCCACCCCTCCTTCTAAGAGGATGTCTGTGTTCTTCCTTCCACCATTATCTCCTTTAACAGGAGCACTATGTCTCTTCTACCAGCCTCCCTCATCATCCGGGGATTACACATCCCTCCTCTTTACTGCCTCCTCTTACTGAATTTCTATATTCCAGTCCTTACCTGCAGAGGCAAGCCAGCCTCCTCAGCCTCCAGGCAGGCCTCCAAGGGGCTTGGACTGGTGCTCCTGCTCCCCGAGGGGGGTGCTGCTGCTCCTGCAGGAGCTGCATTGGGGAGCACCACAGCAGGCCGAGGATGAGGGGGTGGCTGTGGCTGCAGAGACTGGATGGTGAAGGTGGAATAGAGGCCCGAGCGCATGTACTCGTTCCGGCTGCTGCGTGCCAAACCACCCGGGCCTGCCATTCCTGCACCCTTGGGTGTGCCTGGCTTTCCAGAGGCAGTGTCCCCTGGGGTGGCATGTACAGCAGCAGGGGCCACAGTTGGCATGGCGGAGGTAACAGACACCTCTGGCTGGGGCGGGCAGTCCTCAGTGGAGCACCCTGCGACCTCAGGATAGGATACAAACTTGTAGACAAACTTCTGGCCGCTCACCTTGCGGATGATGTTCTAGAAAGGGAGGAGAGGAACAGAGGGCCTTAGAGGAAAGGGGCAGGCTGGAGGAAGGGTGTGTGTATGTGGGGGTGGAGTGGTGTTTCTCTTATCCTAGTGGCTCTCTTCCCAATTGCCCCTCTCTGGCTTTCCTGTCCCTCCTCTGTAAGTTCCCCTCTCAGCCTATCAGCCCATTTCCTCTCCCCCTAGATTCCCCTTATCTATATCCCTCCCCAGTTCCTCCCCTTTCTCTCTTCTCTCCACAACAATTCTTTCTTTAAGCCCCTTCCCATCCACCCCTTTCCAAGCCTCCCTCTGTCACTCTCCAGGTCCATCTATCTGATTTTCCCACCCCCTCCACACTGTGGCTCCTCTTCACAATGGGGCCCGTGAAGGGAAGGTAGTAGGTGTGGGAGCAAGTCTTCTTGGCTCCAAGAACCAGGGGTTCACAGGGCCAGGCCTTGTGGGTGACTGTCAGGACACAGTTTTGGAGACTAGCAAATGCAGTAAGACAAGAAAATGAAGTAACTGGTATAAATGTTGGAAGAAAGTAAATTAATGTAGATGGATGGGGTGATGAATTACTAATACAGAGGATTATTTGAAGCTAATGACACAGAAGTGGAACAGGGCAAGGTCACTGCAGAGGAGAGGGTGAGGAGGCCTCATTATTAATACCACTGTGGAGGTTGAAGCTAAAGCAGTAAGAAAATGAAGTAACTAACAGCAATTAGACAAGAATATTAAAAATACTGGTATAAATATTGGGAGAGGGCCTACATCAAGGCTGGCTTGGGTGGGTCACAGAGCATGTTTGGGGTTTTTCAGGTCTGGTGGGTCTCAGAGATGACCTAGTGTTCCCAGAGGGCAGAGTGAGGGAGCCTCATTACTAATATTGTTCTGGAGGGTTGAGCTCAAGGAATAAAATATGAAAATGGAATAAATGCCATAAACTATGAAGGGTGTGCAGCATAGGTCCAGGGCTGTTCTGGGGGGCACGGGCAAGAGGAGTGTGGGAGCACTAGGGCATTCTGTGGAAGTCTTAGTGCTGGTCAGATATGTCACAGGGTGGGCCTGTGTTTCTCAAAAGAGGAACAAAAAGGGATATTCATGAATATTGTTTGGGAAGTTTCAGCAGAAGGAATAAGAAAATGAAATAACTTAGCAGGGTGCGGTGGCTCAAGCCTGTAATCCCAGCACTTTGGGAGGCCGAGACGGGCGGATCACGAGGTCAGGAGATCGAGACCATCCTGGCGAACACGGTGAAACCCCGTCTCTACTAAAAAATACAAAAAACTAGCCGGGCGAGGTGGCGGGCACCTGTAGTCTCAGCTGCTCTGGAGGCTGAGGCAGGAGAATGGAGTAAACCCGGGAGGCGGAGCTTGCAGTGAGCTGAGATTTGGCCACTGCACTCCAGCCTGAGCGACAGAGCGAGACTCCGTCTCAAAAAAAAAAAAAGAAAATGAAATAACTTGTATAAATATTGGGGGGAGGGGAAACCCAGCAGTGGCCTGGGGGTCTGAGAGGGCAGAATGGGGGAAATTTTAAATTTTAGCTGTAGGAATAAGATAATGAAAACAATTGATATAAATATTGGGGTAGACCAGTGCTGCTCTGGGAATTTAAGAAGATAGGGTGTGGAAGTTGGTACTAAACATGTAGTTGCAGAGGTTTTAGCTTAAGGAATAAGAGAAGAAAATAATTGGTTAAAAATGTTGGGGTCCCAGAGGACAAAGTAAGCAAAAGTTGGTATAATACTGTCAGGGAGGTTTTGATTCTAGGAATATGAGATATTCTGGAATAAGAGAAGACTATGAAATAACTAGGGAAGCCCAGCACTGGTCTAGGGCTTCCAGAGGACAGAATGAGGACCAGCCATTATTAACCGTGTTTTCAAAATGTTGGCTATAGGAATATGACACGAAAATGAAATGTGCATGGCAGGGCAGAATCACTTTGGGGAATCTCAGAGTGGGAGTAGGAGTCAGTATCAATAATGCAATGATGGTTTTTGCCAAAGCAGTAAGACAAGAAAGTAGGTGAGATAGTGCTTAGGGGCCCAATACTGGCCTGACGGTACCAATGGATGGGTTAAAAACTGATAAATTTTAACATTGTTTTCAAAGTCATAGCTATGGCAATTACAACAAAATAAAATCTCTGATATAAATGTTAGGGGGGGTCCCAGCCCTGGTCTGAGAGACTGTACCTTGTCATAGTAGTACCGCAAGGCCCGGCTGAGCTTGTCGTAATTCATGTTGGTCTTGTTCTTGCGTAGCCCCCACAGCCGGGCCACCTCCTCTGCATCCACCAGCTTGAATTCACCACCATCCCGTGAAGTCCAGGAGATGATGTGGCCATTGCCTTGCTCTCTCAGCAGCTGCAGCAGAAACTGCCACAGCGTCACAGATGGGTCCATCGCTGGGGGAGTGCTCACGCCATCCCAGGGGTACCTGGAGAGCAAACAGCTGAGTTGAGAGGCTGTGGACATAGGAGGGGCAGAGGTCAGTGGGAGGAGGATTCCTTTTTTTGTCATCTTTTCTCCATCTCTGTCCTCAAACCCTACCATCATTCCCTAAACATTCCCAGACTAACTTCTAGCTCTCCAGTCTAGCTTGGGATGCTCCCTGTGATGGGATACAACTCGTGGGTATCTTAGGATGGTGTGAATGTATTTTGCATGTGGGACAAATGTGAATCTGTGGCGATCAGAGGGCAGACTGTGGTAGGCCAAATGATGCCACCCCTGCTCCACATCCTAATCCTTGGAACCTGTATGTTATTTATACTACATAGCAGAAAAGAACTTTGCAGATGAAATTAAGGTTACAAACCTTAAGACAGGGAGATTATTTCTGGATTATTTGATTAAATTCAATCTAATCATATGAGCTCTGAAAAGCAGATGATGAAGAAAGAAATGTAGCTCAGAGATGTGATGACAGAAGAGGCAGGGGAGATTCAAAATGTGAGAGGGACTCAACCTGCCATTGTTGGCGTTGAAGATGAAGGAAGGGGGCTCAGAGCCAAGGATTGTGGGCAGCCTCTTAAAGCTGGGAATGGCCATCAGCTGACAGACACTAAAGAAACAGGGACTTCAGTCCTACGACCTCAAGGAATTGGATTCTGCCAACAACTTGAATGAGCAGGAAATGGATTTTCCCCTAGAGCCTCCAGAAGGAACACAACCCTGTCAATACCTTGATTTCAGCCCACTGAGACCAGTGTGGGACTTCTGACCTATAACAATTTTTTTTTTCTGTGGACTCTCAAAATTCTCCTCAGGTCAACAGGTATAACAGGTATAAATATAACTCATTATTTAAAAAAAAAATTTTTTTTTTTTTTTTGAGACAGAGTCTCGCTCTGTCGCCCAGGCTGGAGTGCAGTGACGCCATTTCGGCTCACTGCAAGCTCCGCCTCCCAGGTTCACGCCATTCTCCTGCCTCAGCCTCCCGAGTAGCTGGGACTACAGGCGCCCGTCATCACGCCCGGCTAATTTTTTTGTATTTTTAGTAGAGACGGGGTTTCACCGTGTTAGGCAGGATGGTCTCGAACTCCCGACCTTGTGATCCACCCGCCTTGGCCTCCCAAAGTGCTGGGATTACAGGCGTGAGCCACTGCACCCAGCCACAAATATGTTGTTTTAAGCAGCTAAATTTGTGATAACTTATTACAGCAAGAATAGAAAATTAGTTCCATCTCCTTTATTTGAGCATTATCCGTATCTTCTACCATATAAATGTTAAGTTTTTCAGGTTTTTTTGCCAGAGCCTTGCAAAGGCTGCTCACTCCACGTGGGGCTTCCTTCTTCTGCCTAGCAGTCTTTCTCATCTTTCAAGTCCCACCTTGAAGGTCCTTTCCTTTATGAAGCTGTCCTAAAACTGAACGCCTGATCTCTCTGTCCTGTTACTATCCCTGAATGTTCTCTTGTTTTTGTTTTTTTGTTTTTTTTTTTTTTTGAGATGGAGTATCTCTCTGTCGCCCAGGCTGGAGTGCAGCGTAGTGGCACAATCTTGACTCACTGCAACCTCTGCCTCCCAGGTTCAAGTGATTCTCGTGCCTCAGCTTCCCGCATAGCTGGGATTACAGGTACCCACCACCACGCCCGGCTAATTATTGTATTTTTAGTAGAGACATGGTTTCACCATGTTGGCCAGGCTGGTCTTGAACTCCTGACCTCAAGTGATCCACCCACCTCCCACCTTGGCCTTCCAAAGTGCTGGGATTACAGGCGCGAGACACCACGTTCGGCCCTGAATGTTCTCTTTCTCGATGACAGCAATAATTAACATCTATTGAGAGCTTAATACACATCAGGCACTGTTCTAAGCAGAGGCAATATGACCTGCTGGACAACTGCCCAGGCACTAGGGCCAGACTGCCAGTGTTTGAATCCTGGTTCTGCCACTTATTAGCTGTGTGACCCTGTGCATATTCTTTTTCTTTTTTTTTAGAAATGGGGTCTCACTACGTTGCCCAGGCTGTTCTTGAACTCCCAGGCTCAAGCAATCCTCTCTCCCTGGCCTCCTAAAGTGCTAGGATTATAGGCATGAGGCACCACGCTTGGCTGATATTCTTTAACCTCTTTGTACCTCAATTGTCTCATATGTAAAACAGGGATAATGATATGCCCATTGCTAAAATGGGGATAACAATACCTAGTTCATAGAGATATTGTATAGATTAAATATTATATGCCTGAGGTATATGATAAGCTCTAAATATTAGTTTCTGATTTGTTCATAGTCCCTTATCTGCTATTCCAAAATCCAAAATGCTCTAAAAGCAGAAAGCTTCTTATACCTCTTTTGGCAGCAAAACCTGATTTGAAATGAAACAAGGCCCTTTCTGGTCTTTATTGATTCTCGCTTAGTGTGAGAGTGTTCATACATTTTGCTGCATAAATATGAACACAGCCGATTGCAGAGCTTACTAAGGGGTGTTATGTAACATCGTATATGCATCATGTTACCTTTCTGAAATCTGAAGAAATCGAAATTCTGAAACGCCTCTGGCACCAGGGGTTTTGGGTAAGGGCATATACACCTGTACTGTTATATTTTTTTTATGGGCTTTGACTCATTTATCCCTTATTACGCCTCTGAGAAGTAGGTAGTCTTACTGTCATTAATTTATAAATGAGGCAGTGGAGGCACAAATGTCTACGTACCTTCCACAGTCCACAAGTGGCAGAGCCAGCATTTGGAGCCAGGCAGTCAGGTTCCAGTTGGCTAAGCATTTCACCATTAGACTAAATGGAGCCTCACACCAACTGCTCCCTCTTAGCATGTCCCTCAAAGAACAGGATCCTCCCTGTCACCCCATTAGTGCTTTCTTTCCTGAGAGCAAACTGGAAATAAACATGAGCTTCCTGTTCAATTATACAAGTCACAAAGCCATGAAGTGTCCGATTAGAGAGTCCTGTCACCAGAGACCTCACTGAATTTGTTTTGCAGGCAGGCTTGTTTCAAAAGCCCAAAGAGTTCAGAGTGACTCCTGGTGGCAAAGACAGGCAATTTTACCAGTTCCTCTTTCAGCTGCAACAGAACCTATCAGCTGAGTGAAAGGTCACGGTGGGCTTCCAGCTTCAATAGCACATACGGCTTTGTATTTTGTAATTTCTCCCACTTGACCCCTCATAAGAGTTCTAGCAATCTGCCTTGCTTGGATATGTTTACTTCTTTCCATTTCCTTCACTTAGCAAGCTTTTGGTGAGTGGGCCAGGTGCTGCGGATACAGCCGAGAACGAAACAGACAACAATCCCTGCTCCAGAGGAGCTCACATCTTAGCAGGGAAGGCAGGTGAGAAACAAGGCAAACATGTACAAGAGTGCGTTGAATGGTGGGAAGGGTTATGGGAAAAGAAATCAGGCAGGGGAGAGTTGTTACTTTCACATGGAGAGTCAGGGGAGAGTAGTCACCAAGGAGGGGACAACTGGGCAGAGACCTGAAGGAAGTGAAGGAACTGGGCTCGTGAGTATCTGAGAGCAGCGAGCCAGGTGGAAGCGGCAGCCAGTGTGAAGGGCCCAAGGCTGGAGACTGGTAGGTGACATGGGGAGAGGAGGCCGGCATGGGTTGGGGGGAGAGCAGGGAGGCAGCGGGAGAGGTGAACAGAGTGACGGGGGCCAGACTGAGCCAGGCTTTTTCGGGCGTTGTCAGGACGTTGAGTGAGACAGGAGCCACGAGAGGGTTGTGAACAGAGGGATGACAGGCTGTGACTGAGATTTTAACAGGATCCCCCTGGCGGTTGTGAGGAGAATAGACTATCGGGGCTGAAGAGGCCACTGTGGTAGACGATGGTGGTAGCAGTGGGGCTGGCGAGAAGTGGCTGGGTTCTGGAGAAAGCCTGAACACAGAATAGGACTTGCTGACAGATAGCATGCCTGGGGGAGGTGAGAGAAGGGTCCAGGGTGAGTCTAGGTTTGTGGCCTAATTACCCACAAGGACAGCATTGTGGTCAGCTGAGGTGGGAGCCTCGCAGGAGAGTAAGTTTTGAGGGGGGTCACGCCAGTTTTGGAGATGGTCAGTTTCAGAGGCCTGTCAGACACCTACGGGTATGCTATGAATACATTTTAATAATTTGAAAATGCAAGCCAGGCATACGATGCTTACCATGTGCTGTACACTCTTTGAATCATTTAACTCACTGAATCCTCAAACCACCATTAAAGGGTGGGGATTATCATTTCCTCCATTTTCCACATCAGGCAATGGAGGTACAGAGAAGTAACCTGCCCAAGTCACACAGCTAGAAGTCGGCAGAGCCGGAATTCAAAACATAAGTGGTATGGCTCTAGTGAGCAATCCTAGCCACCTTACACCACCAGTTCTCCATGAAGAGAAACAGAGAAGGGTAAGATCCTAGAGAGTGACAGGAATGCTGTTTTACACAGGGTGTGCAAGGAGTTCTTCCCCAAGGAAGGGACACCTGGCCTGAAGGAGGGGAGGTAGCAAGCCAGGCTGCCCTCTGTGGGGGAGGGCCTCCAGGCGGAGTGAACGGCGTGTACAAAGGCTCTGAGGTAGCCACCCTGAACTATCTACCGTTCCGAGACAGTTCCAACCTCTGAGGGTAAGCACGGGCTGCTCTCCCCTCAGGGGAGCTCTTCCCTCACTTCATGGACTCAATTACACAATCATCACGTTCCAGGAAGAATTCATTCTTCCTCTGCGTGATCAAAGGTGCCAAATAACCTGCCTGCTCTTGCAAATCTGTTCTTTCTGGGTCTTCAGCCTTATGTTCCTCTGCCCCTGTTCTGGCTATTCTGGCTCAAGGTTACCTTGGGCAAGTTACTCAGCCTCTCTGTGCCTCTTTCCTCATCTGTAAAATGGGGATATTTTACTCTCAAAGTCAAATATTCTCAAAAGTACACGTACCCTCCAAGGCTTCTGTGAGGATTAAATGTGTCAATTCTGTAAAATACTTCTGTAAAAGACTTAAGGAGGGATTGACTTTTTTTTTTTTTTACAAGTACCATTGTTAGGAACTTTTTTATACATGTGCCTTTGTATAGCATATTCCAAACACCATAGTGTAACAATGAATCTTTACTGAAATAACACTACCCAGGTACAACAAAATCAAATCACTCTTAGAAACATCTTTTACGCCTGTGCCTTTAGGAGAGTGTATTACACACACCACAGTGGTTATTTTTTTTTATTTATTTATTTCAGAAACAGGGATCTCACTATGTTGCCCAGGCTGGCCTGGAACTCCTGGGCTCAAGTAATCCTCCCACCTCAGCCTCTGTGCCCAGTTACATACCACAGTTTTGTGAACACATTCTTTCAATGCAACAACACAGTCCTTATTCACATATACAACTAGCACTCTTAGAAACAGCTTTCATACCTGTGCCTTCACAGAGCATATTACATACCTCAGTCTTGTGAACACATCCTTTTGAAAAGGAGGAAAATCCTTATTCATATATAAACTGACATTCTTAGAAACGTCTTTGATACATATATCTTTTTGTACTGCATTCCAGGCACCACCGTGTGGTAAACATCCTTTGGGGGTTGGTATTTGAACAAAAAAGTGCCTCTGATGTGTGGTAGATACTCCACAGCTATTAGCTATTAGCTAGTGTGTCATCCTTCTCCCCCTGCCCCTGCAATCCTATCTTATGTATCACCTCGACCTGCACTATCTGGCTCCAGTCACCTGTGTGACCTCACCTTCTGCCCCTCCCCGCACTCTGCTCCAGCCACATTGGCCACCTTGATGTTCCTTGAACATGGCAGGCACCATCGCACCTCAGGGCCTTTGCACTGGCACTTCCTTCTGCCTGCTATGCTCTTCCCCTAGACATTAAGGCTCCCTCCCTCTTCACCGTGAGGCCCTAATTCAAGAGTCATCTTCCCTGTGCCTAAGATTTCAACCACTCCCCAGTACTCGATTCCTACCTGCCCTATTTCATTATTTCTTTTCAGCATTTGTCTACTATGCTAATTTAACTTATTTATTTTGTTCACATAGTCTGTCTCCCCAACTTGGTTTTTTTTTTTTTTTGAGACAGAGTCTCACTCTGTCCACCCAGGCTGGAGTGCAATCTTGGCTCACTGCAACCTCTGCCTCCTAGGTTCAAGCAATTCTCCTGCCTCAGCCTCCCAAGTAACTGGGATAACAGGCACACGCCACCATGCCCAGCTAATTTTTTGTATTTTAGTAGAGACGGGGTTTCACCGTGATGCCCAGGCTGGTCTCGAACTCCTGAGCCCAGGCAATCCGCCCACCTCGGCCTCCCAAAGTGCTAGGATTACAGGCGTGAGCCACCGCACCCGGCCTCCCCAACTTTAATAAATGTCTGCTCCACAAGCACAGATATTTCGGCCTGTTTCGTTCCTTGCCACATTCCAGCACCTAGAAGAGTGCCTGGTACTCACGAGGGGCTCAGTAAAGGTTGGTTGCATGAACAGTCCCAACTAACTAGCTCTCATATCCCTTCTTCTTCCCCATCTGACCCCTATGCTGGTGTCTGAAATTATCTTTTTCCCATTTATTCATGGGATAAATTCTTAGTGAGCATCTGCTGTTTACCTGGTACATTTTCAGTTGCTGGAGACAGAGTAGTGAATGAGCAGACAAAAACTGAGTCCTCATGGGACTCACATTCTAATGTGGAGAGAGACAACAACCCACACAGTGTGTCAGACAGTGATAAAGGGCAACGAGACAAAGCAGGGACCTGGCTTGAGCCCTGCTGGGTGTGCAGCTTCAGATGGCCAGGGAGGGGTTGACTTTTTTTGTTTTTACAAGTAGCATTGTTAGGAACTTCTTCTTTATACATGTGCCTTCGTATAGTATATTCCAAGCACCATGGTGTGACAATCAATCTTTACTGAAATAACATTACCCAGGTACAACAAAATCAAATCACTCTTAGAAAAATCTTTTATGCCTGTGCCTTTAGAAGAGTGTATTACACACACCACAGTGGTTATTTTTTGGTTTTTATTCAGAGACAGGGATCTCGCTATATTGCCCAGGCTGGCCTGGAACTCCTGGGCTCAAGCAATCCTCCCACCTCGGCCTCCAGAGTAGTTGGGACTATAGGTGCACACCCGTGCCCAGCTACACACCACAGTTTTGTGAACACATTCTTTCAATGCAACAACACAGTCCTTATTCACATATACAACTAGCACTCTTAGAAACAGCTTTTATACTTGTAACTTTGCAGAGCATATTACATACCTCAGTCTTGTGAACACATCCTTTTGAAAAGGAGGAAAATCCTTACTCATATATAAACTGGCATTCTTAGAAACATCTTTGATACATGTATCTTTTTATACTGCATTCCACACACCACAGTGTGGTAAACATCCTCTGGAGGTTGGTATTTGAACAGAGTGCTGAAAGGAACCATGCAGAGATCCGGGGGTGGTGTTCAAGGCACAAAGAACAGCCAATGCAAAGGCCCTGAGGCTGGCCCATGCCTGCTATGTTTGAGGAGCTGTGTGGTGGAGCCAGTGTGGTTGGAGCACAGTAAGGGGGTGGGAAGGTATAGGCGGCAATGCTAGAAAGGTTACTTGTTTCACCTTTAATTCACAGGTAATATTTATTTACACTGGAGGGGATTCTAGTTCTGATCCCCCATTTCACAAATGAAGAAAAAGGCACAGAGAGGAAGTGGTTAAATCACACATCGAAGGTCACACAGCTGCTGGGATTGGGGGGTGGGTGGGTGCTGAGAGAAGGTGGGGAATGAAGACCACTCTGCAGGCAGAGAGAACAGCAAGAACAAAAGCTTGGAGGTGGGAACTAATTTGGTTTTTAAGGACTGAGGCCTCACGTGGGGTGGGATGGGGTCTAAGAGGGGAGCCTCAAAAATTATCCTGTGTCCTGAGTACTTCCTGGGCCACCTTTGAGTAAGGAATTTAACCTCCCTATGGCCCAGCTCGCTCACTACCTATCTCATGGGGTTGTGGTGAGGATTAAAGGAACTCATTCATATGAAACACTCTGCCTGATACACAGCAGGTGCTCAATAAACGCTAGCTCCTACTGGCATTACTCTCATCACTGGTGCTAATGTATTCACTTATTGTAGTGAGGCAGAACGTCTTTGTGGTTACTAGTGTGATCAGGCTGACCCACTATTAAGAGGTGAGGGACAGGCAAGGCCATACACTGCTACACAAGGAAAAGAGGATCAGCACGTTCTCTTCTGGGAAGGGAAAAAAAAAGAAGGAAATTGAAAGTACACGGCCGACCTTCCCCCAATTACAAAGCACTGGACTCACGGGAGGGTATGCGGGGGACTGTGCAAGCATACAGGGGTGTGGGGGAGGAAGGCCAATGAACAGATCCACTGCAAAGGGAGGGGTGATGAGGCTCATCACCTGAGGGGAAGGGGAGCAGAAAACCTTACAGACTCCTGCACCACAGTGAAGGGAGAGAAAAGCCATCACACAGACTGATTCAAAGCAGAGAGGGAAAAGGCTATGGACTGAGCTACTGAAAATAGGGAGATATAAAGCACTAAACTGACCCACTATTAAAAATAAGAGAGAACCCCAAGGGCTAGAGTGACAATCTACGAAAAAGAGAGGGCAGATAGGGCAATGGACTGATAGCTAAAGGGACGTGAATCCAAACATGAAGACTGATCCACTATAAAATGGTGGTGGTGGGGGGGGCGGGGGGGAGGTGGTTCTGAAAAAAGCCATGGACTGATGCATTGGGGGAATGGAGGAGACAGGAATACAAACTCAGGTAGACTCACTGTTAAAGAGGGATGCGGAGGGGTGCGGCGCCACGGATTGATTTCGCTACAATGTACAGAAGGGGTGGAATAAACAAGGCCACGGACGGGTCTTCTGAAAGTTGAGGCTAGGAGAAATCCAAACACTCAGATACACCTACTATTAAGGGGGCTGAACACTGTCACAGGCTGGCTCCCTATAAGTGGGGGTGGGTGGGGGGCGGGTGGGGGTAGGGGGAAAGCCTATGGACGAGTCCACCCTAAGTTGGCGTGGGGAAAAACATAAGCACGCAGACCGATCCATTACACAACGGGAGGGGGAGGTTAGGCCACGGTCAGATCCACTACAAGGGACGAAGGGCTTGAGCAATGCCACACGCAGGTCCACCAGCCGTGGTGGTGGCGGCGGGGAGTCGAACACCAGCAGGCCACCGGCCAAGCCACATCCTTTGCGCGGGGGCGGGAAGGATACGTGGGGTCACGGACGGGGCCCTCCACCCTCCAGGCCCAGAGCTCACCTGTGTGTCGCGTGGCAGTGGCGTTGGCAATGTTGGCAGCTCCGGGGGGCGGGGGCTCCATACGCGGCCCCACCGCCCCCCAGGCCTGGGTTCCGAGGCGGCGGTGGCGGTGGCGGTGGCGGCGGCGGCGGCGGCGGTGGCGGTGGCGGCGGCAGCACCTAGAAGCCGCCCCTGCGTTTCCCTACAGCTCACGTGGGCCCGGGGAGGAGGAGCCCAGTGTCCCGCCGCTCGCTGATTGGCCAAAGCGCTATTAATCGGCCGCAAGGCCTCGGGGGGTTGGGGGACGGGCCCTTCCCCACAGAGCTGTGCCGTGATTGGCCTAAGCGGAAATGATGGAACGCTCACGGCCCCTGGAGTCCCGAGGAGGCGCGTTCGGCCTTCCCGGTGCTCTACGCCGATTGGCTCAAGGACTGACGGACTGTGAGCAACTGCCGAGGTTCGGGGCGTGTGTGTAGGGGGCGGGGGGCTGCCTCACACTGATTGGCTTACACGGGATTGATGGAAGACAGCCTCCAAGGACGGGGGTGGGTAGCCCTGTTTATCTCTGATTGGCGGATGAGGGACTCCTAGACCCCTGCCAAAACACCAAGGGGGTGGTGCCGCACGCCACGCTGCTCAGCGGAAGCAGGACTTGTATAGAAATGGGCGTAGCAGCCGGCGGGAGTGGGTCGGGCTGGGCTCCGCGTAGGCGGGCAGGGCAATTCTATGGTTAGAGAAGACCATAGAGCTGGGTAGAAGACGAATTTAGAACACAGCGGAGGTAGGAGGGCAGGATGGCTGTCAGGCACACGAAGGAGCATTGAGTGGCAGAAGCGCAATGCCTTCAGAGGGCAGAGTTGAACTGTGGCCAGAGTTAAAAAGGGGAGGAACCTGGCTCTGCGTTGATTGGCGGAGGCTGGACTCAACCTAGAATAGGGGCCGGACTAGGGAGAGCGGGATCCAGCTCCGTGCCTATTGGAAGCTGGAACCACTTACAATAGCAGGGGCTAGGACAAGGTAGGGCTGAGACGGATTTAGGGTAACGACTGGGTGTGTGAAAGGGTAAACCTTAGGGCCCTCGTTCCCTTTTGGAACGAACAAACCTCCACCATGAATTGGCCCATTCTCTATGGCAATTCAAAGGGTGGTGTCAAGGAAAAGGAATGGAAGGGTGAGGTGGGGGCCCAGGTTGCCAAAATGACAGGAGAGAGGGCAGTGCACAAGGTCAACTGGCAAATGCTGCCGGGCAACAGGCTGGAGGCAGGACTGTTGGGGCATCTTAGAGGTTCCACAGAGAGACTGGATCTCTGGGTCTCTCAGTAACTTTGTGCCCTAGGAACAGGCCCCCGTGGCAACCAGCAGGGTTTATGGGGAAAAAGAAGGGCCATGTGACTCAAAGGCATTCAGGCTCTTTAATGTCTGAGGATGGGGGGAAGAAGTCAATGGTGAGGCTTCTCTGGGAAATTCTGCAGGCCTTGTAGTTCTCTAAGCCCCTGAAAAAGAGGACAGAAGAGACTGAACAAAGATTGAGTCTGGGTTACGCCCCCAGGCTTGCTCCGACCTCCCTCCCTTGACTCCAGTTTAAAGGGAAAGATGGTCCTTCTCTTCTTTCGCTCTCTCCCTTCTTCAGGTCACCACCCTAAACACAGAGTCTGGTAGTGGGGTGAGCTGCTCTCACCTCTAGCAACATGTGGATATGGGCTTTGATATTCATGGAGTCCTTGGTGAGGCTGTTGCTGAGCCTAGAGAAAAGAAACAAAGGGCAAAATGGGACCCACTTATGAGTATGAGGAGGACCCTTCCTTATCACTTCAAGATCTACTTATATCTTGGATGATTTCCACCTGGCTCACTCCTATGCAGAAGTGCCAAGCCACCATCTGGTTTTCACTGATTCAAAGATTATTAAATGCCTACTGTATGCCAGGCGATTTTAGGCACTGGGGAGATAGCAGCAAACACAACAAACAAAACTCCTGGCCTGATGGACTTCAAATTCTTGTAAAGACAGACAGACAAAAAAAATGATGGAATAAAAGATGTGTCAGATGGTTCTAACTACAATAAAAAAATTTTAAAATGAGAGAATAAGGAGTACGGGATTGGGGGGCTGCAATTTTAAATAAAGGGCTCAGGGATGGCTTCACTGAGAAGCACTTGAGTAAAAAGACTTAAAGACAGTGAATTTTGAGTAGGGTGGCTATATGGAGGATGTGTTCCACACACAAGGGGCAGCAAACACAAAGGCACTGAGGTGGGTGTGTGCCTGGCATGTTTGAGGTGCAGCCAAGAGGCCACTCTGGCTGAAGGAGAATAAGTGAAGGGGGAACGTAAGAGGTGAGGTCAGAGAGGTAATGAGGGAGGCAGACTGTGTGAAGCTTACAAGGCCATGGTAAGGACCCTGGCTTTGACCTTAAGTGAGATGGGAGCCAAGGGAAGGTTGTGGCAGAGGAAGGAGGTTGAATTACATGAACCAGTCAGTTGACTCCTTTTCTCTAAGCCAGTTTGGATCAGATCTCACCCAAAAGAATCCTAATTGATATAAAGGGTCAAGGAAGGCCTTTCTGAAGAATGAAGAATGAGAAGGAACCGAAGAATGCCTAATGGTTAAGCAGTAGGAAAGTCTTTTCCACAAAAAGGCCAAGAGGCAACAAAGAGCTGTTTGAGAGGCAGTGAGGTCAGAGCGTTAGAAATTAAGTGAGTGGTGAGGGAAAGTGGCGTAAGACAAGGTCCAAGAGGTAGGAGGAGATTAGATCAGGCAGGGTCTTGATATAATGATAAGGAATGTGGATTTTATTGTGCTGTCAATGTAGGAGTCAGTTTGAGGGGTAAATGAAACTAAATACTGTTGGAAAAGTAGAGAGCAATAAGACAGGATGTTAAATTGGAAAAACAAGTAGTATGAACTCATGTATATACCAATATCTCCCACGTTTTTATTTCTAGCCCAGAACTCTCTTGAACTTGACTAGGAGTTTTAATGACATCTTCTAAAACTTCACTTCAGTGTTTAATAAGTACCTCATACTTAACAGGTTCCAGACTAAACTTCTGACCTTCCCCTCCAAATCTACTCCTCCCCTATCTTCTCCATCTCAGATAATGGCAATTCCATCCTTCCAGCTGCTCAGCCAAAAACCTGGACTCCTCTCTCTCTCACACTTCACATCCAGTCAGCCATTCTTCTTAAAATCACGACTGTTCCATTGCAGGTAATGCTTCTGATCTCCATGATATGCTTTCTCCATAGCACTGTCAACATCTGACATTCTACATCATTCATTTATTGTTTGTCTCCCCTGACTAGAATGTCAGCCGTATGAGGGCAGATTTTGGTCTTTTTTGTTTCCTGCTCTATCCCCAAGGACCAGAACAATGTGGGGCACAGAGCAGGCACCCAACGTATGCTGAATGAATAAGTGATTACTCCATTCAAAGGAACCTGAAGTTGGTTGAGTGTATGTTTAGGGACAGGAAATACATGAAGTATGGGTGTTGTTGCCAGAGAGCAAGAATACTTTCAAGAATATTCTGGGGGTAGTGCTTAAAGAACGGAAGAATGAACCTGATCAGCTCCTAAGGGACAATTTGAACATCAAAAAAGAGAACAAAATTAGTTAATGGTATCAGCTTAGCTTATGAAAACCTATGAGTTCAACACTTTAAAAGGGAGAAAAATAGAGTTCACCAAATGCTAGCTGTTGCTATGTGGAGAAGCAAATTACTACTGATTTAGTATGTAAGGCAGTGTGAATAGTCATATAGTTATGCTGTTTCTTCTTCTTTTTTTTTTTTGAGATGGAGTCTCACTCTGTCGCCCAGGCTGGAGTGCAGTGGCGTGATCTCAGCTCACTGCAACCTCCACCCTCTGAGTTCAAGTGATTCTCCTACCTCAGCCTCCCGAGTAGCTAGGATTACATGCGTCTGCCATCGCTCCTGGCTAATTTTTTGTATTTTTAGTAGGGACAGGGTTTCACCATCTTGGTCAGGCTGGTCTTGAACTCCTGACCTTGTGATCCACCCGCCTCAGCCTCCCAAAGTGCTGGGATTATAGGCGTGAGCCACCGTGCCCAGCCTTTATGCTGTTTCTTCTATAATTACGTGTCTATTCATGAGATATGGATGCGTACTCCTTTCTGTGTCACCAGGAAAGAATACACAGAGATTTCATCCTTTCTACTTCCCAAACAAAGAAATATACTAAGAACAGGAAGAACTGACACTTTTGATCACATGGAATGACCAGAAAGTTAGTTCAAAGTATATCCCATGTAACCAAATATTTTAAAGAGGAGAGCCAGCTACATAGACTCAAGTCTTCACCTCTTAGAAAAATCAAACTTCTAGACAGTCCTACTAATTACAATAAAGCAGTAAGAGTCAACCATATTTTTCATCACACTAATAGACCAGGTCAGTATATCAAAAAGACCAGGCAAGGGAGGCAGGCACTGACAATTTAAATACTTCATTTTGGGGAAGTACATGGAGTCTCAAAATAATTAAAATCTATTTGATAGGCTCAGAAATCCTGTGACATAACAAGGAAAGCCTTCTTATACAAACTGGACTTTAGCTGGGCGTGGTAGCTCACACCTGCAATCCCAGCACTTTGGGAGACTGAGGTGGGCGGATCACCTGGGTCGGAGTTTGAGACCAGCCTGGCCAACATGGCAAAACCCTGTCTCTACTAAAAATACAAAAATTAGCCGGGAGTGGTGGTGGGTGCCTGTAGTCCCAGCAAGTTGGGAGGCTGAGGCAGGAGAATCCCTTAAGCCCAGGAGGCAGAGGTTGCAGTGAGCCAAGATCGCACCATTGCACTCCAGCCTGGGCGACAAGAGCAAAATTCCTTCTCAAAAACAAACAAACTAGACTTGGTCTAAATGACCATCAGTTCAGAATTGTGTTGACCATGAAAGCAGGCCATTTAATTAAACTATATGCTAATTGGTCTGAACACCAAGAATCAGAAATCTCAGCAGGTCTGAGGTTCTTTTGGGTCCACTAACACCTGCTAGTCCTTCCCATGACTGGAAAGGTTTGAAAAGAAAAAAATTACTGAAACCCTAAGGGAGGCAACTCTGGAAAAAATGAATGTAGGAAGACATAAATGTAACCAACAAAGAAGTTTAGATCAATTGTATTCACACTTGTGAGATGTTGTTAATCTAAGTGTATTTCTCAGTGCCCCCATGCTCATTCCATTGAAACCAAGCTCACCTCTCTTGGTAGTTTCTCTAGCATGCCAGGCACACTATTCCTCTTGCCAGGAATGCTCTTCCCCAGATAGCTCCATGGCTTCTTCACTCAGTCAAATGATTCAAATGTCCCTTCCTCTGGGAGGCCTTCCCTAGCTACATTTCAAATCCCTCATCTATGCTCCTAACTGCCCTTCCCTGCACAAAACCGTAAATCAAGCTTGTCCAACCCTCAACCAGTGGGCCACATGCGGTCCAGGATGGCTTTGAATGCAGCCCAACACAAATTCATAAACTTTCTTAAAACACTATGTGATTTTTTTTGCAACTTTTTTTTTTTTTTTTTAGCTCATCAGCTATCATTAGCATTAGTGTATTTTATGTGTGGCCCAAGACAAATCTTCTCCCAATGTGGCCCACGGAAGCCAAAAGATTGGACACTCCTGCCTTAAACTCAACTGGAGCCCACACTTTCTCTCCCCATCACCACCAACACATATCTGCTTCAATAACCACTTTAATTTGCATCCAGCATACCCTTTCAAATTATTTCAACAAACATAAAGCCAGGCAGAGCGGTGCGCCTATAGTCCCAGTTACTTGGCAGGCTGAAGCAAGGGGATTGCTTGAGCCCAGGAGTTTGAGGACGTAGTATGCTATGATCGCAGCTGTAAACAGTCACTGCTTTCCAGCCTGGGCAACACAGCGAGACACCATCTCTTAAAAACAAAAACAGAGTGTCTACTATATGTTTGTACTACTCTAGTCACCTGGGGTATAAACCAAATCTCCCCCTTTGTAAAACTTACATTCTAATTGGAGGAGACAATATGAGAAAGCAAGAAATTACATAGTAAATATTAGGGGGTGATAAGTGTTAGGGAAAAAAAGTAGACGGAGGGGAATCAAGCATGCCAGGGGCTATGATTTTAAAGTTAGGTTACAGAGGGCCTCATCGAGGAAGTGACATTTAAGCGAGATGAGTGAGGAGAAAGGAAGCCATGTGGGTACTGGGGAAAAGGGCAGTGCAGGCAGAGACAACAGCTACGGCAATTGCCCTGGGGTGGGATCATTCTTGGGGTGCTGAAAGAAGCATGTGAAGGTCAGTGTGGCAGGAACACAGTGAATGAATAGTAAAATTAGCAGGAAGTGAAATCACAGGTAACTAGTTTTCTTGTTACCAATTCTAACAGGCTGAGACCTCATGGATCTGGTCATAATTGTATTTATGTGTAACAGTATAGTCCTTCTAGATTGTAAGCCTTCAAGGAACTTTTCTGTCTTGTTCACTGCTGCATTCCCACTGCTAAGCACAGTGCCTGGCATACAGAAGATTCCCAATAAATGTCTGCATGAATGAACGATACAAAGATCATTTTTTGAATGCTTATTATGTGCTATACATGGGCTTTGCAACCACATTTCTTCAGCCCCAGCTCTGAGGAGGAAGGGAGATGAGTCCTTAAGTATCATTCTAGGCAGCCATGGGGAAAGGGAGAAGAGTGCTGGAAATGGTGGTGTTTTTACACACTATCCTCATGGAATGGACTTACTCTGTGAGGAGAGAGCTCTTACGATCAATGAACTTGAGAGCTTCTGCCAGTGTCAACTCCAGGAAAAAACCATATCCCAGGGCCACATAGATGCGTGAAGTATCTGGGCTGAGGAAAGAGAGGTTAGAGGAAGTGTGGGGGAAGTCCTTATCACTGTTTAGCAGAGTTTATGTTTTGCTCCCCACCCTTCCCCAAATTGAGGCTCTGGGAAGGCAGGGATTTTGTCCTATTTTATTCACTGTCACATCCCCAGCACCTAGCTTATATCCTACTGGGATATAAAACCTTGTATAGTGCCTGGTACATAGAAGATACTCAAAAAAATATATGTTGCATGAGGGAAGGGGTAAGCTGAACCCTGTGGGCTCAGAGGGGCAGGTAGATACTCACACCACTGTGTCAACGAAGAAGTTACAGCCCAAATCCACCTGCATATATAACTCCGAGTGCTTAGCTTCCTGTGCGGCCAGGGAAAAAGAGGTAGGGGTCAGTGGTGAACTCTTAGGTCAGGTGACAGGTTTGGCTCTGGAGTCTCTCTTCCCATTTCCCTCCCTTGCCCACACACACCAAAAAAATGATACCCAACCCCATAGTCTTTACCTGGAGTCGCTCAATGACATTTCTCAGTTGAAGGTATTTGGCCAGCTGCTCATATACCTTGTCTCGATGGTCTAGCACCTTTCTGATGGGATGAAAGTACAATGGTGACCAATAGGCAGCCCCATTCCTCCTAGTATACCTCATATCATGACCCTCTGAGACTAAAAAGCTGAAAAGGCTTTTTAGTGTACAAGTTAATTTTGGGCTCTGGGTCAGACTGCCTGGGTTTGGATCTGGGCTCTGTCCTTTATAGATGTGTGACTTTGGCAAGTAAGTAACCTGTTTGGGACTCGGTTTCCCCATTTATAAAATACAGATGACAGTATTACCTTGTAGAGTCATTAGGATTAAATGAGCATTTACTCAAAGCATCTAGAATAATGCCTACCAAATGGTAAACTCTCTATATACGTGTTAGCTATTATTACTATTACTACACTCCCAATACTGAACTCCAATCATAATGTCCCATCCTCACCCTAGAAAAATCCTCCATCCCTTTTAGGACGCTCATAGTCCTAGTTCTGAACACCTTACTTCTTGCTTAGATTAACAAAAATTGCAATAATATTTCTTCATACTTATTGAACCTCTACTATGTTTCAGGCATCCATGCTACTAAATTATTTACAAAGATGGGACATATGAAAAACTCAAAACCACTGCATGGGGAAGGTTCCGGAAAACTCCCCATTTCACAGAAAAGTTTATAGGGCACAGAAAGGCGAGGTATGACGTATTCACAAGGATGAAGAATGGCCGAGCCAGGATTCGAACCTAAGAACTGTGGTTCCAGAAAACAAGCCCTAATCCGTCAAACATCGGCGCCCGCGCATGCGCTGACACGCCCCCTGCTATGAACGCCACGTCCCAGCCAAACTGCACCCGGGATATCATCCCCACTTCACGCTCCAAGGAGCGCGGGGCCGGACTCTGAACGCCTCGCCCACCAATCCAAAGGGTTGGCCCTAACTCTGAACGCCCCACCCACCACGTGGAATATTCCAAACGCCCCGCCCCCCCCACTGTCACTCACCGCAAGTCACGCTGCAGCACGTCACTGATGAAGGTCTCGTAGCGCAGTACTTTCTCCCCCGTGGCCTCCACCGCCCGCCGCTTAGGGGGCGTCGCCATGATGGGCTCCTGGGGAGTGGGGAGGGGGAAGACCACGTTGACCGCTCCAGTTTGGCCTCACACACAGTTCATCTCTACCCTCTCAACGCTGGGAATCGACTTGTCCGGCTCAAGCTGGGGATTCAGCCTTCCGCCCCTCCCAACTCGGGGACCCGGCCACCCAGGGACACCCAAGCGCGGCCTTTACCTCAGGGCCGCCAGCTGTAAGAACGGTTGGTAGGAACCGCGGCTTCCGGGTGGCGCGGGTGAATGACGTAAGTGGCAAGCGCGCTGGCCAACCAAATAGCCAGCTGGGGAGGGGCGGGCCTGAGTGGAAGAAGACGGGCCAAAGGGGAGAAGAGAAGGGCGGGGCTTCACGGAATCCGAGGATATCAAAGATGACTAGGGCGTGGGAACAGGCCATCTGGTAATAAACCGGCCAATGGGGGACTGCAAAAGCGGTGCGTGGAGCCTATGGAGACCGTGCGTCGCTGGTGAGGGTGGGATTTAATGGGATTTGGCGGTTCTAAGTTAGGCGCGACGCACAGGTGGAGGTAGAGAGAGGAAGTGAAGAGTTTAATATTTAAAAGGACCTAAGAATTGACTATGGTTCTGGTGTATAAGGAAGATCCCGTGTGATCTGTCGGCTTGGGTATTGATTTGTCATACGGGAGGTTTGGGTTTCACTCCTGGCAATGGGACTGAGTATGAGCACTTAAAAGGTTTTAAACAGAGACAGATTTTCTAAAATTCATCTTTGATAACTCCAGCTCTGTATCCGCAACCTATAACTGAGGCTCAAGCGGAAATTGACAACGCACTATATCTAATCACCTCGTTTGATAGGCAAATGGAGAGGGTGGCTGAAGTCCTCTGCAGAATATTGGCCATCTTGTAGTTAGACATAGTTCCCATGTTTTTATTTAAATGGTAAGGTTTTTGTGAATTTATTCTTATGCACTAGAGTGACTGAGTGAATTTGTTTTTCAGGTTAGATTTTTTTTTTTTAATTATACTTTAAGTTCTAGGGTACATGCGCACAACGTGCAGGTTTGTTACATATGTATACATGTGCCATGTTGGTGTGCTGCACCCATTAACTCATTAGGTATATCTCCTAATGCTATCCCTCCCCCCTCCCCCCTCCCAACAATAGGCCCCGATGTGTGATGTTACCCTTCCTGTGTCCAAGTGATCTCATTGTTCAGTTCCCACCTATGAGTGAGAACATGCAGTGTTTGGTTTTCTGTTTCTTGTGATAGTTTGCTGAAAATAATGGTTTCCAGCTGCATCCATGTCCCTACAAAGGACACGAACTCATCCTTTTTTATGGCTGCATAGTTATTCCATGGTGTATATGTGCCACATTTTCTTAATCCAGTCTGTCACTGAAATGCCTTAAATTCAGGTTAGATTTTCAAACAAGAACTTATAACCCAGCAAGAATGGGCCTTTGCCTGGAGAAGAATCCAGACCATGGGATGAATCCCCAAATGCTATTTCAATCTATAGAGCTTAGAGCACCCACCCCTACCAAGGAAGTCTTCCCAGATAATTTGTGTTTCATATGTAAAAGCAAGTTTTTTTTTCAAATGCTGAAAACCCAAGCAAGTTAAGCCTTTCTTTTCTTTTCTTTCTCTTTCACTTTCTTTCTTTCTTTCTTTCTTTCTTTCTTTCTTTCTTTCTTTCTTTCTTTCTTTCTTTCTTTCTTTCTTTCTTTCTTTTTCTTTCTTTCTTTCTCTCTCTCTCTCTTTCTTTCTTTTCTTTCTTTCTTTCTCTTTCTTTCTTTTTCTTTCTCTCTCCTTTCTTTCTTTCTTTCTTTCTTTCTTTCTTTCTTTCTTTCTTTCTTTCTTTCTTTCTTTCTTTCTTTCTTTCTTTCTTTCTTTCTTTCTCTTTCCTTCCTTCCTTCCTTCCTTCCTTTTCTTTCTTCTTCTTCTTTTTTTTTTTTGACAGAGTCTTTGTCCCCTAGGCTGGAGTGCAGTGGTATGACCATGACTCACTGCAGCCTCAACCTCCCAGGCTCAAGTGATCCTCCCGCCTCAGCCTCCCGAGTAGCTGGGACTACTGGCATACACCACCATGCCCATCTAATTTTTAAAAAAAATTTTGTAGAGACAAAGTCTCACTATGTTGCCCAGGCTGGTCTCAAACTCCTAGGCTTGAGTGATTTGCCCGCCTCGGCCTCCCAAAATGCCAGGATTATAGGCATGAGTCAGCACACTTGGCAAAGTTAAGCTTTTCTTTGCCCTTAGAATGAGATAATTGTAAAATGAAAACATTGAGACTAATTTTTTTTTGTCTGTAAATCTCATGTTACATATAGTTTAAATTACATTGAGTGTGATTGGAATAGATACTAGGTAGACAAATATTATCTAGTTAATCTATACCTACCACTTTCCTGTGAAAAGAGAGAAAAGAAGACATATTTATTTAACAGAGAACACAGTTCTGATGGGCTGGAGATGGGTCTATATAAGTTTATTAACTTACATTTCACAAAAAAGCATTTTTTACTTAAAAATATATTTCCAACTTTATTTTTACATTTCAAACCTACAGAAAAGTTGACAGTGAACACTCATATACCCTGCACTTAGGTTCGCCAATTGTTTTATTTTGAATTTTTAAAATTTGTTTAGAGGCAGAGTCTTGCTCTCTTGCCTAGTCTAGAGTGCAGTGGTGTGATCTTGGCTCACTGCAACCTCCGCCACTGGGCTCAAGCGATCCTCCCGCCTAAGCTTCCTGAATAGCTGGGACTACAGGCATGAGCCACCATGCCCAGCTAATTTTTTGTAGAAATGGGGTTTCACCATGTTGCCCAGGCTGTCTCGAACTCCTGAGCTCACTCAGTTCACCCAACTTGGCCTCCCAGGGTGCTGGGATTGCAGGCGTGAGCCACCGCACTCAGCCTGGATTCACTCGTTAATATTTGATCACATTGGCTTTCTTTCCAGACTGCAGGATAATTGTTGACATGGCTGCATAGCATTCCATTCTTTGGATGGCCTCAGATTTTTGAGCCACTCCTCTGTCACTGGATGTTTGAATGTGTCCAGATATTTTCATTGTTATAACCAGGATGGGATAACAGCCTTTGCTGTCAAATTTTTGTGCAGAGCCATGATTATTTCCTTGTGATAAATTCCTAGACGTAGAATTTATAGATTTTTTTTTTTTTTCTTTTTGAGACAGAGTCTCACTTTGTTGCCCAGGCTGGAGTGCAGTGGTGTGATCTCTGCTCACGGCAACCTCTGCCTCCCAGGTTCAAGTGATTCTTCTGCTTCAGCCTCTGGAGTAGCTGGGACTATGGGCACACACTACCATGCCGCCCAGCTAATTTTTGTATTTTTAATAGACACAGGGTTTCACCATGTTGGCCAGGCTGGTCTCGAACTCGTGACCTCAAGTGATCTGCCCACCTTGGCCTCCTAGGATGCTGGGATTACAGGCATGAGCCACCTCACCTGGCTGAATTTATGGATTTAAGGGAGGTCGCTGCATTCTAAATCAAGTGTTGGGTGACAGTGGTATGCATAATAGTGAACCTCCTCATCTAAGCTCTACATCAGGGGTCAGCAAATTATAGCCCCTTGTTTGCTGACCCTTTACAGCTTCCTATAGCCTGCAAACTAGGAATACTATTTACATCTTTAAAGGACTTGAGAAAAGTAAAAAGAGAGTATTTTGTGACACATCAAAATTATATGAAATTTGCATTTTAGTGTCCATTAATAAAATTTTCTTGGGACACAAGTCTTACTCATTCGTTTACATATTGTCTGTTACTGCTTTCATGCTATAAGGGCAGAGTTGAGTAGTTGCCAAAGAGACCACATGGTATGGACATCCTAAAGTATTTACTATCTGGCCTTTTACAGAAAAGGTTTGCCAACCCCTGCTCTGTACAATGTCACCAATATAGAGGTTGGGGCTCTAACTAGGTGGGTCTCCCTGGCTTCCGCTGGCAACCTCTTAACTTGGCTTATGGGTGTGCATTTTCAGGCTGGTGCTTCTGGGAGATAGGAGAAACATAGTCAGCCTGTTTCCAGCTCCAAGATGTGAGATGGACTGTGTCTCTTATGTCTGCATTTACATCTTCTCTCCTTTCCATCCAACTTCCTGCCCCCAGCTCTGACTCATAGGTCTCTGTCTTTGCCTTTTCCCAAGAAGAGCAAGAAATGACTAAGGCCCAGGGGAGGCTGCATTTCCCTGATAGCTAATGATGTAGAACATCTTGCCATGTGCTTATTTGTCATCTACATGTCCTTTATGGTGAAATGTCTCTTCACATTCTTTGCTCATTTTTCAAATGGATTGCTTAAAAAACAAAACAAAACAAAACAAAAAAAACTTGAGTTTTGAGAGTTCCTTACATTCTCTGGGTATGAGTTCTTTGTCAGTTATGTGGTTTGCAAATATTTCCTCCCAGGCTGTAGTTTGTCTTTTTTTCCTCTTAACAAGGTCTTTGTTAGAGCAAACACGTTTAATTTTGAAGTCTAGTTTATTGATTTAAAAACATTTTTTTGGATCCTGCTTTTGTTGCTGTGTCTAAGAACTCTTCACAAGCCCTAGCTCCCAAAGACGTTCTCCTGTGTTTTATTTTTAAAGTTTTAAAATGTTATGTTAGACATTTAAATCTGTGATCTATTTTTAAAAAACAGCTTTACTAAGATGCAATTCACATACAATAAAACCCACACATTTGAAGTATACAGTTCAGCAGTTTTTAATATATTCACAGAGTTGTATGAACATCACCACAATCTAACTTTATTTTTTTAATAATTGCTTTTGTTTTTGAGACAGGGTCTCACGCTGTCCCAGGCTGGAGTGCAGTGGTAGGATCTTGGCTCACTATAGCCTCAACCTCTCGAACACAAGCGATCCTCCCTGCCTCACCCCCTCAAGTAGCAGGGACTATAGGCATGTGCCACCACGCCAACTAAGTTTTGTATTTTTTGTAGAGATGGAGCTCCGCTATGTTACCCAGGCAGGTCTTGAATTCCTGAGCCCAGTCGATCTGCCCACCTCGGCCTCCCAAAGTGCTGGGATTACAGGCATGAGCCGCCGTGCCCAGCAATCTAGAGTATTTTCATCACCCCAAATAGAATTCCTGTGCCCACTCCTCAGTGTGCTCTCCCCACCCCAGCCCTAAGCAACCACAAATTTAATTTCATCTGTATAAATCTGTGTATTCTGCACATTTCAATAAATAGAATCATGTACACTATGTGGCCTTTTATGCCTGGCTTCTTTCACTTAGCATAATGTTTTAAAGGTTCATTTGTCTATGTTATAACACTTATTAGTACTTTATTCCTTTCTATGGCTGAATGATAGTCCCTTGTGCATATATACCACATTTTGTTTATTTCTCTTACCAATTTTAATAAAATGTAAAGTCCTTACTCCTTTTAAGTCCCTTTTCCTCTCCCCTTATAACATTAAATGTTAAATAAATATTTCCTCTATATATATTGGGAATCATCTCAATGTTATAATTTATACTTCAACCATCAAGCACCATTTAGTAAACTTGAGAGGGAGAATAAAGTCTATTTACTGATATTTTTGCTCCTTTTGTTGTTGTTTTCCTTTCTGATGTTCCAAGATTCCTTCTTATATCATTGCCCTTCTATTGTAAGGATTTTCTTTAGTCATTCTTTCAAGGTAAGTCTGCTGGTAACACATTCTCTTAGTTTTCCTTCATCTGAGAATATCTTGATCTCACCATCATTCCTAAGGACATTTCTGCCAGCTAAAGAATTCTTGGTTGGTATTACTTTTATGTCATCTCTTGAAAACCGTTGTGCCACTTTCTTCTGGCCTCCATGTTTTCCGATGAGAAATTCACTGTCATTAAAATTATTTTTCTTATGTAGATAAGATGTCATTTCTTCTTACTTTCAAGAATTTTTATTTGTCTTTAGGCCAGGCATAATGGCTTGTAATCCCAGGATTTTGGGAGGCTGAGGTGGGCAGAGCACTTGAGGTCAGGAGCTCGAGACCAGACTGGCCAATATGGTGAAATTCCCATCTCTACTAAAAATACAAAAATTAGCTGGACGTGGAGACACCTGCCTGTAATCCCAGCTACTCAAGAGGCTGACGCAGGAGAATCGCTGGAACCCGGGAGACAGAGGTTGCAGTGAGCCGAGATAGTGCCCCTGCACTCCAACCTGGGCAACAGAGCAAGACTCTGTCTCTAAAAAAAAAAAAAAAAAAAAAAGAAAAAAGAAAAAGAAAAAGAAATTTTCTTTGACTTTAGTTTTCAAAAGTTTGACTCTGATGTGCCTCAGCATGGATTTCTTTACATTTATCCTGTTTAGGGTTTGCTCAGCCTTTTGAATCTGTTTATATTCAACAGGTTTATATTTTTAGCCAAATATGGCAAAATTTCAGACATTGTTTCTTTGAATACTTTTTCAGTTCTTTCCTCTTTCTTCTCTCTTTCCTGGACTTTGATGACACAAATGATTGAATTTTTGGTTCCACTGGTCCCTGAGGCTCTATTCATTGGTTTTCAGTCTACTTTTCTCTGTTGTTTGGAGTAATTTCTATTGTTCTGTCTTCATGGTTTGTGATTCTTTCTTGTGTCCTCTTCATTCTGCCTTTGAACCCATTCATTGAGCTTTAGATTCAGTTATTGTGAGACAAAGTACCATATGTAAGAAGCTATGTTTGCTCATTCTGCTTACCAGCAGAATTTCACAAAATCCCTTATCAGTAGAATTTTACAAAGCCCCTGACTCAGTGACTCAGCACCACCCGCTGGAAGAATGTTCCGAAGATGATCAGCAGGATGGAGGACAGCCTGCCGCGTCTCTTGTGTGAATCATGGCAGTTTTAGAAAAGATAAGTTCAGCGATCCCAATCCTTGCCTCTTCCTAGACAGAAGATAACGTCTGACAGGATTAATAATTAGGCCTCTGTAATCTACAACCAGATGTGCCCTCATACCCAAGCCTTAATGTGACTTTGCTCTAATGTGACTTCTGAGCACTTTTGATGTAACTTCTAAGCTACATACAGACCTGCCACCATCTGTGTATAAATTGTGGCCTAAAACAGTTGGAGCAGTTTAACAGAAACTCTCTGAAAGACTCTCCCCGGTTGCAATCTTCAGTAAGAGTTCTGAATAAAATTAACTTAGGCCGGGCACGGTGGCTCACACCTGTAATCCCAGCACTTTGGGAGGCTGAGGTGAGCGGATCGCTTGAGCTCAGAAGTTCAAGGCCAGCCTAGGCAACATGGCCAAACCCCGTCTCCACAAAAATACAAAAATTAGCCGGGTGCAGTGGCGCATACCTCTAGTCCCAGCTACTCGGAAGGCTGAGGTGGGAGGATCACTTCAGCCCAGGAGATGGAGTCTGTCTGCAGTGAGCCAACATTGTGCCACTGCACTCCAGCCTGGGCGACAGAGACCCTGTCTCCAAAAAAAAAAAAAAAAAATTAACTTTAATTCTTTAGAAGCCTGATTTTTTTCTTTAGTTGACAGTATTTTTCAGTTCTAAATTTTCATTTGGAAATTTTATGATGGCAGAGCCCTCGTGAACTAATCATCTTCCAAAGGCCACACCTCTTAATACTGCTACATTAGGGATTAAGTTCCAACCTACGAATGTTGGGAGACACATTAAGACCATAGCAGGCCCTCTCCATTTTCTCCTGAACATGCATGGAGATTTGTTCATGTGCAGTCTTCCAGCCCACTTGGGATAAGTAGGATCTTACCAAGGCTTTTTTTGTCTGTCTCATTCCCGGGATCTCCCTGTTAAATTTATTACTGAACTGTTGATTTATTACTTACCCCAGTCAGTATCAAGACCTCAGAATGTCTCTGATATTGACCTTTCCTGGTTGTTAGCCACTGAGATCACTGTTGTTTTATTGTTTGTTTGTTTGTTTGTTTGTTTTAAGACAGAGTCTGACTTTGTTGCCTGGGCTGGAGTGCAGTGGCGCAATCTCGGATCACTGCAACCTCCGCCTCCTGGGCTCCAGCAATTCTTCTGCCTCAGCCTGAGATCACTGTTGTTTTAAGTGTTGCTCCTGTGCATAGAATTTTCCTCACTGCTCTAAATAAAGTCAGCCCTCTCCTGCAGCAGAGCTGCTGGTTCTTTGAATCTGTCCTTTCTTGGTGGAGCTTCTGTGCCTCAGAGCTGGAGGGGATAGTAACAGCTCTAGATTAAAACACCACAGGCACCTACTGTTCTTACTGAGATCTGAGATTCAGTAGATTTTCTTTTACTTTTTCCTATCAGAGCTTGCCAGAACACTTAATATATTGATTTTTAGAAATATTTTATTTTTTGTGGGTACATAGATATATATATTTATGGGGTACATGATGTATTTTGATACAGACATACAATGTATAAAAATCTCATCAGGGTAAATGGGGTATCCATCACCTCAATCATTTAGCCTTTCTTTGTGTACAAACAATCCAATTATAGTCTCAGTTATTTTGAAATGTACAATAAATTATTGTTGACTGTAGTCACCCTGTTGTGCTATCAAATACTAGATCTTATTCATTCTATCTAATTATATGTTTGTACACATTAGCCATCCCCACTTCTCCTGCAACCCCACTACCCTTCCTGGCCTCTGGTAACCATCATTCTATTCTCTATCTCCATGAGTCCAATTGCATTAATTTTTAGCTCCCACAAATAAGTGAGAACATGTGAAGTGTGTCTTTTTGTGCCTGTCTTATTTCACTGAATATCTTCCAGTTCCATCCATGTTGTTGCAAATGACAGGATCTCATTCATTTTTGGGGCTGAATAGCACTCCATTGTGTATATGTACCACATGTCCTTTGTCCATTCATCTGTTGGTGGACTCTTAGGCTGCTTCCAAATCTTGGCTATTGTGAACAGTGCTGCAATAAACATGGGAGTGCAGATATCTCTTTGATATACAGATTTTCTTTCTTTCCCTCTCTCTTTCTTTTTTCTTTTCTTTCTTTCATACAGGGTCTCACTTTGTCACCCAAGTGGGAGTGCAATGGCTTGATCTTGGCTTGCTGCAGCCTTGACCTCCTAAGCTCAAACAATCCTCCCATCTCAGCTTCCTGAGTAGCTGGGACTATAGGCATGCACCACCATGCCTGGCTAATTTAGAATATATATATTGGGTAGAGATGGGTTTCATCATGTTTGCCCGGGCTTAGGATTATGTTTTCTATTTCTGTGAAGAATGTCATTGGTATTTTGACAGGGGTTGCTTTGAATCTGTAGATTGCTTTGAGTAGTATGGTCATTTTAACAATATTGATTCTTCCAATCCATGAATATGGAATATGTCTCCATTTTTTTGTGTCCTCTTCAATTTCTTTTACAGTTTTATTGCAGAGATATTTCACTTCTTTGGCTAAGTTTATTCCTGGGTATTTTATTTTATTTGTAGGTATTGTAAATGGGATTACTTTGCTGACTTCTTTTTCAGATGGTTTGTTGTTGGCATATAGAAATGTTATTGATTTCTGTATGTTGATTTTGTATTCTGCAACTTGACTGAATTTGTTTATTAGTTCTAGTAGTTTTTTTGGTGGAGTCTTTAGGCTTTTCTAACTGTAAGATCATATCATCTGCAAACAAGAATAATTTGACTTCTTCCTTTCCAGTTCAGATGCCCTTTATTTCTTTTTCTTGTCTGATTGCTCTAGTTAGGACTCCTAGGACTATGTTGAATAACAGTGCTGAAAGTGGGGATCCTTGTCTTGTTCCAGATCTTAAAGGGTAAGCTTTCAGTTTTTCTCCATTCAGTATGATACTAGGTGTGGGTCTGCCACATATGGCTTTTATTATATTGAGGTATGTTCCTTCTATACCCAGTTTTTTGAGGGTTTTTGTCATGAAGGGAGGTTGAATTTTATCAAATGCTTTTTATCATCAGTTGAAATGATCATACGGTTTTTGTCATAACCAACAATTGAAGCAAAAAGTAATAAAATGCTACACTTTAACTTCATTCCCCAGCTTTTAAACTTTTTGTTGTTTCTATTTATAGCTTATTATACTGTCTCTATCTTGAAAAGTTGTGGTATTATTATTTTTGATAGGTTCATCTTTTAGTCTTTCTACTCAAGATAGGAGTAGTTTACATACTGCTGTTACATTGTTATACTATTCTGTGTTTTTCTGTTTACTTATTACCAGTGAGTTTTGCACCTTCATGTTTGAAGGATATTTTTACTGGATATACTGTTCTAGGGTAAAAGATGTTTTTCCTTCAACACTTTAAATATGTCATGCCACTCTCTCCTGACCTGTAAGGTTTTTTGTTTCCTCTGACTGTGTACTTTCAAATAGCCTGTCTTCAAGCTCACTAATTCTTTTTTCTGCTTGATCAATTCTGCTTTTAAGTGACTCTGATGCATTCTTCAGTACGTTAATTGCATTTTTCATCTCCAGAATTTCTGCTTGATTCTTTTTATTTCAATCTCTTTGTTAAATTTATCTGATAGAATTTCAAATTCCTTCTCTGTGTTACCTTGAATTTTGTTGAGCTTCCTCAAAACAGCTATTTTGAATTATCTGTCTGAAAGGTCACATATCTCTGCCTCTCCAGGATTGGTTCCTGGTGCCTTATTTAGTTCATTTGGTGAGGTCATGTTTTCCTGGATGGCCTTAATGCTTGAGGATGTTCATTGGTGTCTGGGCATTGAAAAGTTAGGTATTTATTGTCGTCTTTGCAGCCTGGACTTGTTTATACCTGTCCTTTTTGGGAAGGCTTTCCAAGTATTCGAAGAAACTTGGGTTTTGTGATCTAAGTCTTTGGTCACTGCAGTCATAGCTGCATTAGAGAGCACCCTGAGCTCAGTAATGCTGTGACTTTTGCAGAATGGTAGAGGTACCAAACAAATGAAGTCTCTGTCTGTGCTGAGCTGCTTGTAGCTGGGGGAGGGGTGACACAAGTACCTCTGTGTTTACGACAACTAGGACTGCGCTGGGTCAGACCCAAAGCCAGCACAGCACTGGGTCTTGCCCAAGGTCCATGGTGTCCATTGCCTGGGTACCGCCTATGTTCACTCAAGGCCCAAGGGCTCTACAGTCAGCAGGCGGTGAATCCAGCCAGGCTTATATATTTCCTTTTGGGTGGCGAGTTCCCTCAGGCCCCAGGCAGGTTCAGAGATGCCATCCAGGAGCCATGGCCTGGAGTCAGGAACCTTAGGAATCAACCTGGTGCTCTAGTCTACTGTGGTGGAGCTAGCACCCAAGCCGTAAGACAAAGTCCTTCCTACTCGTGCTTCCCCTTTCTTCAAGCGAGGAAGTCTCTCCCTGTGGCTACCACCACTCTAGGCTTGCAGAAGGTACTGCCTGGCTACTGTTGATGTTCATTTGAGGCCCAAGGGCTTGTCAGTCAGTTTGTTGTGAATGCTGCCAGTCCTGAGTCTCTTCCTTCAGGGCAGTGGGCTCCCCTCTGGCCCAGGGCAGGTCAAGGAGCCAAGGCCTGGAGTCGGGGACCCCAGGAGCTTAGTTGGTGCTCTACCCTACTGTGGCTAAGCTGGTACCCAAGCTGTAAGACAATGTCCCCTTCACTCTTCTCTCTCCTTTCCTCAAGCAGAAGGAGTCTCTCCCCATAGCCACCACAGCTGGGAATGTGCTGGGTCACACCTGATGCCAGCATGGCTCTGAATCTCACCCAGTGCCCATGGTGAGCAGTGCCTGGCTATCACCTCTAAGTATTCAGGGCCTAATGGCTCTTTAGTCGGTAGGTGATGACTCCTGCCAGGACTGGATCCTTCCCTTCAAGGCAGCAGGTTCCTTTCTGGCCTAGGGTGTGTCTAAAATGCCTGCGAGCTAGGGCCTGGAATGGGGGCCTCAGAATTCTGCCTGGTACCCTATTCTACTGTGGCTGAGCTGGTATCCAAGTTGCAAGACAAAGTCCCTTTAACTCTTCCCTCTCCTCTCTCCAAACAGAGGGTAAGAGTCTCTCCCAGAGCTGCAAGCTGTGCTGCCTGGGGTTAGAATAGGGGTGACACAAGCACTCCCTTGGCCACCCCAGCTGCTGTCTCACTAGGTCACATGCACCCCAAGTCCACTGGCTCTAAGCTCAAAACAGCACCAGGATTTGCCTAGGAATTGCAGTCCTTGTGGCCTAGACTGCCTTTCAAGTTTATTTAAAACCCCAGAGTTTATATTTTTATTTTTTATTTTGCTTTAAGTTCCAAGATGCGTGTGCAGAATGTGCAGGTTTGTTACATAGGTATACATGTGACATGGTGGTTTGCTGCACCTATTGACCTGTCCTCTAAGTTCCCTCCCCTCACCCCCATCCCCCGATAGGCCCTGATGTGTGATGTTCCCCTCCCTGTGTCCATGTGTTCTCATTGTTTAATTCCCACTTATGAGTGAGAACATTCAGTGTTTGGTTTTCTGTTCCTGTGTTAGTTTGCTGAGGATAATGGCTTCCAACTGCATCCATGTCCCTGCAAAGGACATGATTTCATTCCTTTTTATGGCTACATAGTATTCTATGGTGTATATGTACCACATTCCCTTTATCCAGTCTATCATTGATGGGCATTTGAGTTGGTTCTATAACTTGGCTATTGTGAATAGTGCTGCAATAAACATATACATGCATGTGTCCTTATAGTAGAATGATTTATATTCCTTTGGGTATATACCCAGTAATGAGATTGCTGGGTCAAATGGTATTTCTGGTTCTAGATCCTTGAGGAATCGCCATACTGTCTTCCACAATGGTTGAACTAATTTATATTCCCACTAACAGTGTAAAATAAAACCACACATCTACAACAATCTGATCTTAGACAAACCTGACCAAAAAAAGCAATAGGGAAAGGATCTCCTATTTGATAAATGGAGCTGGGAAAACTGCCTAGCCATATGTAGAAAACTGAAATTAGACCTCTTCCTTATACCTTATACAAAAATTAACTCAAGATGGATTAAAGACTTAAATGTAAAACCCGAAGCCATAAAAACCCTAGAAGAAAACCTAGGCAATACCATTCGGAACATAGGCATGGGCAAAAACTTCATGACTAAAACACCAAAAGCAGTTGCAACAAAAGCAAAGAAATGGGATCTAATTAAACTAAAGAGCTTCTGCACAGCAAAAGAAACTATTATCAGAGTGAACAGGTAAGCTACAGAATGGGAGAAAATTTTTGCAATCCACCCACGTGACAATGGTCTAATATCCAGAATTTATAAGGAACTTAAACAAATTTACAAGAAAAAACAACCCCATCAGAAAGTGGGCAAAGGATATGAACAGACACTTCTCAAAAGAAGACATTTATGTGGCCAACAAAAATATGAAAAAAAGCTCCACATCAATGATCATTAGAGAAATGCAAATCAAAACCACAATGAGATGTCATCTCACACCAGTCAGAATGGTGATTATTAAAAGTCAAGAAACAGTAGATGCTGGTGAGCCTGTGGAGAAATAGGAACCCCAGCGTATTTTAGCCAGTGATGGCAGAGCTTGCTGGAACTCAGGTTTTGATTGCTGGGATGGATGTCCTCTGGTTAGGGCTCATCTAAATGCTCCCTCCATAGGCGCCGGCTGAGTTCTGCCCCCATGTTGCTTTTCGCTGTGACAGGGCAGCACTGAGTTCCAATGCAAAGCCCCACATTCACTGTGTTCTCCCTTCCCCAAGCACACAGATTCTCTCTCTGCACCAAGTGGCCACTGCCAGTTGATGAGGGAGGGATAGTGTAGGCGATTCAAGACTGTCTTTCATACCTTCTTTAGTGCCTCTTTCCTTAAAATAATATTAAAACCAAGTAATGTGATTGCTTACCAGATTTTTGGTTCTTATGAAGGTGCTTTTTTATGTGTATAGTTGTTCAATTTGGTGTTCCTGTCGGGGGACAATCAGTGGAGGCTTCTATTTGGCCATCTTGCTCTGCTTCCAAGCCTCACTAGATTTTCTTGAATAACCACTTCTCAATTTGTTATATTACTTTGGCAAATTTCCAGAATCTTTAACTGGTTGTTTTTGGCAATTTTGTCCACTTTTGTCTTGAGTTTTGTGGAGAGGATTGCCGAGCTCCTTAGTCAACTTTTCCAGATGTCTCTCCCTTTCTTGTAACTAGGGTTTGATTGTGTCACTTAAAAAGTGTTAGTATGTTTCACAAAAATGTGTACCAGTATGAATTAGCAGTTTATTTATTTATTTATTTTTTAAGATGGAGTCTTGCTTTGTCGCTCAGGCTGGAGTGCAGTGGCGCAATCTCGGCTTACTGCAACCTTCGCTTCCCTGGTTCAAGCCATTCTCCTGCCTCAGCCTCCCAAGTAGCTGGGATTACGGGCATGCACCACCATGCCTGGCTAATTTTTGTATTTTTAGTAGAGGTGGGGTTTTTCCATGTTGGCCAGGCTGGTTTCAAACTCCTGACCTCAGGTGATTCACCTGCCTCGGCTTCCTAAAGTGTTGGGATTACAGGCGTGAGCCACTGCACCCATCCTTTGCCCATTTTTTTAGTTGGGTTATTTATTTTGTTTTAGCGAAGTGTAAGAGTTCTTTATGTGTGATTTTTATGCCATATCTAAGAAGCCATTAAGGGGCAGGGTTTGAATACATATCTGGCTCCAGCATTCGTGTTCTTAACCATTACACTACACTGTCTGTCTTGAATTAGCAGTTTAGATGTAAACGATTTATGCATGTTGTGACTTAGACTCTTGATTTATTCTAAACGTACTTAGTCACCATGCAGTGTCTGTATTTTTACATGTGTATTTGTATATATGTGATGATTGTGACACATAAGAATGGTTATTGCATTATTCCCAACAATAGAAGATAATGGTTTGAAGCAGCAATAGATGAGTACTATTATTGCTCTCCCTATTAATGGTGCCCTTATTTCAGTGATGATGTTCTCTGTCATTTTTGCCCATCACTTTTGTTTAATAGTCTTTTCTCACTTCTAGAAAAAAATGTATTTCTTCTTTAATATCTGATACAGTTAATGACAGAGCAGGAGCACCATCATCTCGGACAAACACCGCCACTTTAAGTTCCAGCTCCCTTTCTAGCCTCATGAATTTCAAGGAAATCACTTCTGTTCTAACTACAAGCAGCCAGAAAAGAGCAGACAGTAAAACACAAATAAGACAGCTCAGGCACAGAGGGAGGCGGGGAGGTAGTCTCTTGGGTAACTGCTGAACTTCACCCTCATACAAGGGGCCCCAGTAAAACAGTGGGCCTTACTAAGCACATTACTTTCCCTTCAGGTGCACCAAGATAGGGAAGCTAAAAGTAGACTGGGGGGTATGCCTGCAGCTGCAGGAAGATGCATGTGAACAGACACACAACTCTCCCTCCCAGATAAGCAAAAGAAGAGACACAGAAGCAGTCCAAGCCTCTGATAAACCCTCCCACCCTAAATCCTTAAAAACTCTTAGTCTGTAAGAGAGTGGGCTCTGATCTCACTTGGCCAGAAGCCCCTATCAGGTTTGTTTTCTCTAAAATAAACCTGTGCTTGACTGTTGAACCACCTTTCATTTTTCTTTCCTCTTTCTTTAATTCTTAGTTAGGCTTTGTGTTCCCCACCCAAATCTTATCTTGAATTGTAATCCCCATAATCCCCACGTGTCAAGGGAGAGACCAGGTAGAGGTAATTGAATTGAGTCATGGAGGTAGTTTCCTCCATGCTGTTTTCATGATAGTGAGTGAGTTCTCACGAGATCTGATGGTTTTATAAGGGGCTCTTCCCCTTTTACTTGGCACTTCTCCTTCCTGCCACCTCGTGAAGACAGTGTCTTGCTTCCCCTTTGCCTTCTGCCATGATTGCAAGTTTCCTGAGGCCTTCCCAGCCACACTGAGCTGTGAGTTATTTAAACCTCTTTCCTTTGTAAATCACCCAGTCTCAGGCAGTTCTTTAAAGCTGTGTGAAAATGGACTAATACAGTATCCCTCATAGCAGATGAAATGTTGCATCCTTACCATGGACATCTGTGGTTAATCCATTGGTGTAACTTGACAAACGTAGTCAGATGGTGTGTAAAATATATTCGTACTTACATAAATAGACATTACTTTAAGGTTCCTGCACTACTAATTTCTTAGTTACCTTAGATTAGGTAACAGGAGTAATTTTTTTTTTTGTTTTATTTTTCTGTAACCAACTGAAAGAATAAATCATATCCCATTCTAGTATGTTCTGAAAAATTTTAAGGCTTTAATGTTAAAAGTTGTCATTCCTTTTCTTTTCTTGTTTTTAGAGACAGGGTCTCCCTCTGTTGCCCAGGCTAGAGTGCGGTGGTGCTATCTCGACTCACTGCAGCCTTGACCTCCTGGGCTCAAGCAGTCCTCCCACCTCAGCCTCCCAAGTAGCTTGGGCCATAGGCACGTACCACCACACTCAGCTAATTTTTAAAAAATAGTTATTTCTAAGATGATTTTGTCTAAAATGATTCTCCTACTAACATAGGTGAATTTTGTTGTTGTTGTTTTTATAGAAGTTAAATATTATTCCCTTTTTTTTGAGACAAGGTTTTGCTCTGTTACCTGTGCTGGAGTGCAGTGGCATGATCATAGCTTACTGCAGCCTCTACCTCCTGGATTCAAGCGATTGTCCTGCCTCTACCTTTCAATTAGCTAGGACTAAAAGTGTGTGCCACCATGCTTGGCTAATTAAAAAAATTTTTTTTTTTAGGATTTTGCCATGTTGCCCAGGCTGGTCTTGAACTCTTGGCCTCAAGCAATCCTTCCACCTCAGCTTCCCAGAGTGTTGGGGTTACAGACATGAGCCACTGCACTCAGCCGAATGTAATTCCTGTCACCACAAATGTCTGGCTCAGATTTTCCTTATCTATCTTATAATATTTAAAATTCATAACTCATGAATTTTAGAATCTTAGTTCTGTTTTCATTAAATAGTCTATTCAACATGTTTAAGTTCTGAAAATGCTTTGATGGACATTATTTGTATACAAATGTCTCAATTTATGGCCTTTGATTTATAATTTGTTTCCTTTTTAAAATGTTGCCATCTGTAATGGTTATACACAAATCATTTTTTGATTTATTATTTTTATTTATGTTTTTATTATGTTTGAAACTAAACACTTGGTTAATTCATCAAAAAATTGGTTTTAAAAAAAGTCTGCCAGTGCACTCATTTGAAAATTTGATTTTGCCAAATGATTTTTAAAATTTAGTTTTTGTGCAAACACAAAAATAGCAATTATTTGACTTTATAAAGTAAAATATTTCAGATTACTGGCAAATATTCTTTGAAAGCAAATTTGCTTATGGATAATACAAATAGGATTATTTAGAACCCAGGATATACAATATAATGACCACATGGTTTAAGACATAACGTGTAATTTACTGCTAGACATGTTAGAATCTTCTCTAATGACTATGAGTTGTTAAATTTTTAAAATAATTCTCTAGATAATCCTGATGTCTTTTTCTTTATTTTTTTGAGGCAATGCGACTAAATGAATAAAAGTTTAGACATTTTATTTCTTTCTGGTTAATTGTTCTTTTTATTCTTTTCCCCCTTTTTGTATTTGTTCCTTTTATTCTTACGCAGCAATCATCTTTTTGCACTAACAATAACTTTTCATTCATTTGTAATAAGAAAGTATTTGCCAGGCACTGTTTCAAGGGCTTTCCATGTATTATTTCATTGAATACCCTCAAAAACCCTATTATGATCCCCATTTTACAGATGAGGAAGATTAGGCAGAGAAAAATGAGGCAACTTGACTGAGGCCACTCTACTAAGTGGTAGAGCCCAGATTTGAGCTGGGTTTCTAGCCCCATAGTGCATGCTCTTCACTAATGTGCAATTTGTTGAACAATTCCCTTGTGCCAGGCACTATTCAAAGCAATGGATCTACGGTAGTGACTAAGACAAAGTCCTTGATCTCATGGTGCTTATATTCTAGTAGCAGGAGTGGTGGGGGTAGGGTGGGAGATGGATGATAAACCAACAAGCAAGTGCAATGGAAGAGTGTGTAGTGGGAGACAGAAAAGTGTGGAGGTTGGAGTTTCTATTCTGTACAGGGTGGGCAAGGAAAACCTCTCAGTTAAGGAATAGTTGAAAAGAGAGCCATGTGAGTTGAGAAAGAGCAAGGGCTCTGAAGCTGTGCCTGGGATGTTCCAGCAACTGCAAGGGCATCAGTGAGCCCAAAGTTGAACACATAAAGGCAAGAATGGAAGAAGGTGAAATCGGAGATGTAGCAGTTCTTGATCTGATAAGGCCTTGTAAGTCATTTTAAGGACTTTGCCTTTTTCTACCAATGAGGTAAGGATGCATTAGAGGGCTTTGATCAGAGATATCAGTGATATCACTTATGTTTTTGAGGAATCCTTATGGCTATCATATTTAAAATTGACTGTAGAGGGATGAGGGTGGAAGCAGGAAGACCAGTTAGGAGACTGCTAGGAAATCCAGATGAGAGATAATAGTGGTTTGAACCAGGGTGGCAGCAATGGAGGGGGCAATAAGTTGTCAGATTCTGGATATAATTTCAAGATAGAACTGATGGTATTTTCTGATGGGTTGGCTGGTATATAAGGGAAAAAGAAGTGAAGAATGAGATAAGGCTGGGCATGGTGGCTCACGCCTGTAATCCCAGCACTTTGGGAGGCTGAGGCAGGAGGATCACTTGAGGCCAGGAGTTCAAGACCAGCCTGGGCAACATAGAGTGATACCATCTCTACAAAAAAGGAAACAATTAGCGGGGTATGGTGGCAAATGCTTGTGGTCCCAGCTACTCAGGAGGCTGAGGTGGGAGAATGGCTTGATCCTGGCCAGTTGAGACTGTAGTGAGTCTTGATCATGCCACTGCACACCAGCCTGGGTGACAGAGCAAAACCATCTCTCTCAATAATAATGACACAAAAGAAAGGGGCCAAGTGTTTCTGACATGAGCAAATGAAAACATCATAGTTTCCATTGCCTTAGGTAAAAACACTGTGGAAGGAGGAGACTTGGCTGGTGGTAGGGAGAAGAATTTGGTTGTTGAGATGTTAAGTTAGACATTGCCTGCATGGCATCTAAGTGGAAAATGTCTGTGTGCTGTTTTCCATGAATCTGGATGTAGAGGTATAGCTGTAGATATAAATCCGAGGGTATTGGGTATGTAAATCGTACTTAAAGTCACAAGACTGGATACTGTCACCTAGGGAGTGCATAGAGGGAGCAAATAGAAGAGGCCTGAGAACTCACCTCTGTGACACTCCCTCTTTTCCAGGTGGCAGAGATGAGGAGCAACCAGCAAATGAGATTGTGAGAGTGGCGTGTGAGGTAGGAGAAAGAAGAGAATCGAATCTAGGAAGGTAAGTGATTAGTATGTTTTAAGAAGAGAGGGATCAATTCTATCAAATGCTGACAGGTCGGGTAAGATGAGGAATTACCATTGGATTTCACACCATGAAGATCATTGGTGACTGTCAAAAACCGATTGAATAGTGAAAGGGACAGAATCTTCATTGGAATGGGGCAGAGAGAAAGTAGAAGGATAATAATTGGAGACAGCAAGGATAGACAGCATTTGTTTTTACCCTTACAGCCTATTTTATCTAATATTGATGTAACTGTATCAGCCTTTTTTGGATCAGTATTTATTTGGTATATCTCTTTCCTTTTCTTTCTTTCTTTCTTTCTTTGTTTCTTTCTCTCTTTCTTTTTGACAGGTTCTTGCTCTGTTGCCCAGGCTGGAGTGCAGTGGCATGATCTCAGCTCACTGCAAGCTCTGTCTCCTGGGTTCAAGCGATTCTCCCACCTCAGCCTCCTCAGTAGTTGGGACTACAGGCATGCATCACCAGGCCCGGCTAATTTTTTGTATTTTTGGTAGAGACAGGTTTCGCCATGTTGGTCAGGCTGGTTTTGAACTCCGGCCTCAAGCGATCCTCTCACCTTGGCCTACCAAAGTGCTGGGATTACAGGCGTGAGCCACTGTGCCTGGCCTGGTATGTCTTTTTCATTTTTTTTTTTTTATTGTGGTAAAATATACATAACAAAATTTACAATTTTAACCATGTTTACTTTTCCATTATTTTATTTTTAACCTCCTGGGACCTTTGGTTTTTGTTGTGCCTTTTGCAAACAGGTGAAAAGTCAGGACAGGATTTAAAATGCTGTAGTCCTTTGTACTATGGGTAAAAATATTCACAAATATTGATGTAGTTTTGGATGCTTAAAAGCTCAAATAGGCTTTACAAGAATAGATATAGAACAAATGAATTAGAGCAGGGAGAAAATGGAATGAGAGAACATTAAAAACAAAAAATTTTGACAGAGGAAAAGGCTAGAAAGGAAGAAAAAATCAAATAAAAATAGAAAAAGTAGGACAAATAGAAAACATTCAATAAGATGGGAGAAATAAATTCAAATTTGTTAATAATCATAATAAATGCAATGGATTAATCTCATCAGCTAAAAGATAAATATTGTCACTGAATTAAAAAATGCAAGTTACAGTTTGTTTTTAGGAGGCATCCAAAGGATAAGGTCAGAAAGGTTGAAAGTCAAAGGATGGTGTAGTTATATTAATAGCAGACAGAATAGATCTTAAGGCCAAAAATACTAAAAATAAGGAGAATAACTACATAATGATAAATTCATTTCACTAAGAAGTTTTAATGCAGAAATCATATGCACTTAATATATAGTGATCTCAAAACATACAAGACAAAAGTTGATAGAACTTCTAGAATTAAAAATGAGAAATCTATCATGATACCACAGAGCACTTATACTTGCTGGGATGTAGGAGAACAACTCAGATTTTATGTTGCTAGTGAGTACCTTCAGATATCACTACACCACTTACAGATATCATTTTCCAGTCAAGGACAAAATAGTTGGGGCCAAAAAATCCGGGTTGTAAACTTGGTATAAACTCTACCACAGACTTTATACAAACTCAGGCATTGTGACCTAAACTCTCTAAGCCATAGTTTTCTAATCAGTAAAATGGCAATACAAATCTCTACCCCTTTGAGATGTGGTGGGGAATAAATCATATAGTACATGTGGTAGAAAGATCCCCTCCCCCATTGTTTCCGTAGCTGGCTCTGTCTGGACCACATGACAAGGTTCAGGGTGATTTCCCTTCCAAAGTGTCATTCCCTTCTAGGTGCCCAGAAGGTCACTGTTCTTCTATGGGGGGTTTATGAGTGTTTTGGGCCATTGAAAATAGGGTTTTCACATGAAGTTTTTACAATATGTGCAGCAGAATGACATATTTGTTTTAGCAGAATTTTAATACTGTGTTCACTTGTGGCCAACTATGTAGGATGACATGCTTCAAATGTCTCCTCATTGTCACCTCCATGAGCTATGCCCCATAAACCCTGGGAAAAACGATATAAACATGCCCTCATTGGGACCTCAGCCCTCACACCTAGGTTCTCAGCCCCTTTGCCATTTCTTCTTCCTCCTCCTCCTCTTCTTCTCCTTTTCTTCTTTTTCTCCCCTTCCTTCCTTTCCTTTGTTTCCTTTCTTTTCCTTCCTTCCTTCCTTCCTTCCTTCCTTCCTTCCTTCCTTCCTTCCTTCCTTCCTTTCTTTCTTTCTTTTCTTTCTTTTTCTTTCTCTCTCTTTCTTTTCTTCTCTTTTTTCTTCTCCTTTTCCTTCCTTCTTCTTCCTTCCTCCTCCTCTTCCTCCTCCTTCTCTTCTTTATTCTCCTCCTTTTCATCCTCCTCCTCCTTCCTCCTTCTTTCTTTCCTTTTCTTTCTTCTTTTTCTCTTCTTTGTTTATTCTCCTTTTACCTTCTTCTTCCTTCTCCCACCCACCTTCTCCCTCCTCCTCCTTCTTTCCTCTTCTTCCTCTTCCTTTTTTTTTTTTTTTTTTTGTAGAGACTAGGTCTTGCTATTGCTGCTCAGGCTGGTCACGAAGCCATTTCTAAACATTTTCTATCTTCATCAACTGAACAAGAATCTGGGCCTAACATTTCTCCCTGCCCAACCCAACCATAATGTATCACCTACCTAAAAGCCATTATTTTTCTTTTTCTTTTTTTTTTCTTTTTTTCTAATTTGGTCTTGAGGTCTCTCTCCTGAGAGTGGCCATAAACTCTAACTCCATCCTGCTGGGGCTCCAGGGAATGTGGTTGTGGGTGTTTACAATGTGCCTTCCAGAGAATTCTTTATTCTGGTGGGTGGCTTAGTGCCTGTGTCTGACCCATGACCAGATGTCCCTCTCCCAGAAAACCTGTTTATTCTGGCAGATGCCCTTGTGGCTCTTGTCTGACCTGGGTACAGCTTATTCCTACCAAGATAGCCACTCTCTAGGAGAGCGCTGACCGGGAGAGAAGTTAGGTTTGGGTGTGTGGGGCAAGGGAGACTCAGAGAAGGCAATTCAACAGAACACAGGAAGTCATGGAGGCAGCGCATTCCTTACAGACGGAAGAGGGCAGCACACGTTGCAGGGCCAACGGGACGCAGAGAGCTGTCCACGACACATATGCTCAGCCAGTGAGTGGGGACAGGGAGGGTTACTGGGGGGGGGCGGACCTGTGGGATGAAGCCTTTTTGGGGGTGTAGGGCATTACCCAAGCAGCTTTCTCATGGAGAGTTCTAATTGGTGGGTTTAGAGCAAGCTGGCGCAAGTTCCATGGAGTCACGCTGTGACTGGGAGGTGGTCACTGTGGCATATCAGTGCAGTTCATGTGGAGTGTAGGGATCAGAGGGGCGAGTCAAATGGGTTGTGTCTAGCTGTCCTTTGGGGAGGTGGTCACCAGCAGGTGATTGTATAAGCAGATAGCTGGGTCAACCACATTGAGGAACAGGTGGAGAACTGGAGACTGTGTCAAGGGTGACTAAGCACTGCTTCTTTCTTGTATGAGAAAGTCCAACTTATATTTAGACTGGATGTCATGAAATTCTAGGAATTCACTACAGCCTTGCTCTATGGGGTGTAGAAATCCCTTCACTTTGGCACTTGGTTTGGGGGAGCCTGTTCTGGAAAGTCCCCAGCCTGCCCTCCTGAGGCTGGTAAAATAAACTGTTAAACCATGTGGTTTGTTTGTTTGTTTGTTTTGCTAGCTCTGCTGTGTTAGCCACAAGGACCACAGCCAGCTTCACAACCATACCCCTTTCCAAGTTGCATTTTTCTTTCTCTTTCAGTGACTTTGGGGCTTCTCATTTTCCCTTCTTGACCATCTGTAATAAAAGAAAGAAGTTGGGAATGGGGTCGTAATGTGTCTGGCAAATCTTATAATTCATTCATAATTGGGAAAACCAGGAAACAATCCAAATATCTCTCAACTTGTGAATGGATCAGCACATTGTGATTCATCCATACAGTGGACTTATTTATTACACAGCCATAACAAGAAACAAAATTACTGACTAATACAGTGTGGATGAATTTCAAAAGCATTATGCTGAGTGAAAGAAGCCACACACAAAATACTCCATTTTGTGTGGTTATGTGACGCCATATGCATAGCTGTGTACTGTGTGATTATCCAAAACCCTAGAACAGCAAATCTAGTCTCTAGGGACAGAAAGAAGGTCATTGGTTATCTGTGGTGGGAGACAGTAGATAGACTGAGAAGGGACATGAGGGAGCCTTCTGGGGGAGTATTCTGTATGCGGATTGGAATGAGTTGTCAAAAACCAGGCAGTACACTTATAATGTTTGAGCACACTGTATGCTTTACTGTGTATTTTATCCCCCAATAAGAGAAAAGTTAAAATAAAAAATGTACATATATACCATGGAATACTATGCAGCCATATAAAGGAACGAGATCATGTCTTTTGCAGGGATATGGATGGAGCTGGAAACCATTATCCTCAGCAAACTAATGCAGGAACAGAAAACCAAACACTGCATGTTCTCACTTGTAAGTGGGAGCTAGATGGTACACATGGACATGGGGAGGGGAACAACGCACACTGGGGCCTGTTGGGGGTGGGGGTTGGGGGAGGGAGAGCATCAGGATAAATAGCTAATGCATGTGGGGCTTACTACCTAGGTGATGGGTTGATAGGTACAGCAAACCACCATGGTACATGTTTATCTATGTAAAAAACCTGCATATGCTGCACATGTATCCCAGAACTTAAAATAAAATTACATTAAAAAAAGAAAATATTGGACTCCACTTAAGACAGGCTGAATCAGAAACTATAGGGGTTGAACTCAGCAATCTGTGTTTTACCAAACCCATCAGATTATTCTGATACACACTAAAGTTTGAGAATCGTGGCACTATAAAACAAAAACCAAGAAACGTAGAACACAGGGTTTACCTCAGAAAAATACCAGCCCATGCTTTTGCAAAGAAACATAGCTGTGGTTTTCCTAAACTTATCAATGTTTTCACAGATTCTTTCTACTTTTCTAACCTTAGCACCTGCAGGGATCCTCCCTTGTGGCCCTCTCCCTGCTTGAAGTCCCACCCAAAAGGCTTGGGGACATAGCAACAGCTGCCTCGGTACAGAGGATAGATAAATTTTGTTTGATGCCCTCTCTCCATACTACAATGCCTAGACCGAGGTTAGTGCCATAAATATGTGCCAAATGTATGAAGGTAGGTCTCTCTCAGCTTCCAAGAAGTCATTTCATCTCCTGGACTTTTTTTGAGGTGTGTGGCTCTTTATGACTTATTTGGTTTATGTGCAAGAAAAATCCTTTCTCAGGGAGGGAGGGCTGCAATAGGGTGGAGCAGTAGGGGCTGTTTGTTGCTCTCCTCCCTTGATTTCCATCTTTATCTGGTTCCCCGTGGACCTTTGCCAGAGTCAGTGTCCTTGTGCATTTCACATAGACAAGCATAGAAGTAACTATCTTGCTGGTACAAACTGATCTGAAATGCACATTCCCACAGTATTTCTGATTGTTTTCTTTATTGGAGTATAATTTATATGCAGCAAAATGCTTCCATCTTGGGTATATAGCACGTTGAGTTTTTACAAATGTGTAGACCCATGTAAATAACCTTCATCTCTACCAAGATACTTCTGCTACCTCAGAAAGTTCCATCTTCCCAGTCAGTCCTCTTCACCAGTCCTAAAACTTCACATAATGGAATCCATACAATATGTGCTATTTTCTTTCTGGTTTCTTTTATTCAATACACACACATACACACACACACACATCATACGCATACACACACACACATATAAATATGTGTGTGTGTATATATGTGTATATATATGTATAAGTGTGTGTATATATATAATATATATATATAATAAATTATATATATTAGAGGGACAGGGTCTCGCTCTGTTATCCAGGCTGGAGTGCAGTGGTGCCATCATAGCTCACTGCAGCCTCAACCTCCTGGGCTGAAGTGATCCTCCCACCTCAGTCTCCCAAGTAGCTAGGACTACAGGTGCACCACCAAGCCCTGGTAATTTTTGTATTTTTACTTTTGTAGAGACAGGGTCTCGCTGTGTTGCTTAGGCTGGTCTCAAACTCCTGGGCTCAAGCGATCCTCCTGCCTCAGTCTTCCAAAGTGCTGGGATTACAGGTGTAGGCTACCACACCCGGCCTTATTGGGCATGTTGTTTTTGAGATTCCTCCATGCTGTTGCATGTATCAATTTTTTGTTCCTTTTTATTTTGAATGCTATTCCATTGTATGGATGTTCCCCAAGTTCTTTATCCAGTCACCTGCCAATGGTTAGTTTGGGGTTATAATGAATAAAGTTGCTATGAATATTCATGAGGGCCACTGAGTTGATTCCTGGAATGGAAGCCATAACTTGCTTCAGGAGTGGTCAGTGTTTCACCTCTCCATGGGTCAGTTTCAGACACTATATGGATTAGCAATTGGCAGTCTGAAAGATCAGTGGTTGAAGACCTGCTGGGAGCATGGCATTGGGGAACCTGCGTTGGACATTATTCAGGGTTCTCATGGAAGGTTGCTAATGGCCCACTCTGGGACTTAGCAATTGGTTGTTACTGTGGATAAATGTTAGGAGGAACCTGGGCCATGCCAGTGATTGGGGGACTTTAAAATGTCCACTACAGTCGCTGTAGTTCAGCCATGAGTGGCTTCTGCTGGTCAGTGATTGGCAACCAGAGGAATCAGGGTCATGGTTCCAGGGATTTGGGACCTGAGGTTACCAAAGATCAACAGTCCTAAGTTGATCAGCTGTTGGTGGACCTGATGCTCACCTGATGTTTGGTGTCCATCACCAAAAGAAGGGGATGGAGAAGGTAAGTTTGAGTTTTTCATCTTTGTCAGAGAGAGCTGTGTAGGTTGCCCTGAATGTGCACTGAAACATGTGAAAGATCAGTTTGTGTGCACGAGATATCATCCCTCAGCTGGAACGCTTGCTTAGAAGACAGTGGAAAATAGAAATACCATTTATTGGGAGCTGACTCTGTATGGGGTTCCATATGGCGTTTCAGCTGCTACTATTATAAAATGGGCCAAATGATAATCATTGTTATCCAGCTGACAGAGTTGCTGTGATTAAATTAAATGAGGTACCTGGCATCTGTCCCCAGAGCCTCAGGGCAGGAGCAGGTGAGTCAGAGGAAGCAGCAGATTCCAGACCTGCTGCCTTGGAGACAGATTAGGATCCTCCCACCGAGAGTGAGTGCCACATGGCTGATGCTGCCACGTCCAGAGCCCTGCGTGTTTCAGTGGACTGTGTGACTCAGCTGGTGGAGAAGAGGAAATGTGGAGGGTCTAGCCCCACGGCCTAGGGAAGAAGGAAAAGGCAGCTCCCTGCAGGGTGTCTGAGGGAGAGGTCTGGGTGGGAACAGCTACTGGCCACAACCCAAGAAGATGCTAAACCCCACCCCAACAGGGACCCTTCCCCTTCCATTGGTTCATTGGTTCATTACAGACATCAGATGATCCCCCCCAGAGCCCCCTTCCCGCTCCCCCGCACAGTACTGTTAAATAAACTATAGACTTAATTCAAATTTCACCAGTTTTTCCACTAATCTTTTTTCTGTTTCAGGAATTCCTCCCATGTTTTGTTTCTCAGTCCTTCCTTGTCTTTCATGACCTTGACACTTTTGAAGAATACAATTGAGGTATTTTGTAGAATGTCTCTCAATTTAGGTTTGTCTGATGTTTCCCATGATTACACTGAGGTTACACATTTTAGCAAGAATGCTGCAGAAGTGTTCTTAGGGCATCTTACTGGGAGGTACGTGATGTCGATGTTAACCCTGATCATTTGGTTAAAGTAATGTCTGCCAGTTTCTCCAGTGTAAAGTTCCTATTTTTCCTGTTGTATTTAATAAATATCTTGCAAGAGATATTTTGAGATTATGCAAATATCCTGTTTCTATTCAAACTTTTGCCTGCAAATTTTAGCATCCATTAGTAGATCATGCTTGCAACAATTATTACTGTGATACTTGCCCAGTAACAATTTTATGTTGTCTCATTCTGTCTACATTTATTAATTGGAATTCCTCTATAAGAGAAAGCTATCCTGGCTGGGTGCCATGGCTCATGCCTGTAATCTGACCACTTTGGGAGGCTGAGGCAGGTGGATCCCTTGAGCCCAGGAGTTCAAGAGCAACCCGGGCAACATGGCGAAACCCCATCTCTAAAAAAAACAAACAAACAAACAAAAAAAAAAACAAAATTAGCCGGCATGGTCATGCACACCTGTGGTTCCAGCTACTCAAGAGGCTGAGCGGGAGGATCTCTTGAGCCCAGGAGGTCAAGACTGCAGTGAGCTAACATCGTGCCACTGCACTCCAGCCTGGGTGCCAGAACAAGACCCTGTCTCAAAAAAAAAAAAAAAAAAAGGCTTCTCTTTCTCTCTGATTTATTTATTCAACTTTTAAATTTACATCAGTATAAATGTGTGGCTATTTTATTGTATAGATTATTCTTCATTATTTATTGTGTTACTCAAATTATTCCATCTGTAGTCAATGGGAGCTCTTAAGGTTGACTCCTGTGTCCTTTTAAAATATTTAAATAAACTTTTAATTTATAAGAGTTTTAGATTTATAGACAAGTTCCAAAGATAGTGCAGAGAGTTTTCATATACCCCCGACCCAGTTTTCCCTATTGTTAACCTTCCATATTGCTATGGTACATTTATCACAAGTAAGGAACCATCATTGATACATTACTGTGAACTAAACTACACACATCTTTTGGATTCCACTAGTTTTAAAATAATGTCCTTTTTCTGTTCCAGAATCTCATCCAGGATGTCACATTACATTTAGTTGTCACATCTCTTTGGTCTCCACAATCTCCTTTAGATTGTGACAATTGCTTTTGCTTTTCTTGTTTTTGATGACCTTGAAAGTTTTGAGGAGTACTGGTCAGGTGTTTGATGGAATATTCTTCAGTTAAGACTTGTCTGCTATTTCCCTCATTACTGGACTGGGGCTTTGGATTTTGGGAAGAATACCACATAAGTGAAGTATCCTTCTCATCACTTCACATCAGGGGTACATGCCATCAACATGACTTAGCACTGACAATATTAACCTTGATCACCTGGCAGGCATTTGCCAGATTTCTCCACTGAAAGTTCCTTGTTCTCCCTTTTTTATACTTTGCTCTTTGGAAGCAAGTCACTAAGCACACACGTATCTGGGGGAGGAGTGGGAGGTTACCACCTCCTGGAAGGGGGGTTATTTATTTACACAAATTATTTGGAATTTTCCAAAGGATTTGTCTCCTCTCTCCTGTTTATTAATTTATTCAATCTTGTGTTTACAACAGCATGGACTCACGGACATTTATTTTACTCTGTGGCTTATAAGCCAGTACTACCATTGTTTATTTTGTTCCTCAGATTCCAGCTTTGGTCATGGGGAACTCCTTCATGCTGGCTCCTGCATCCTTCGGACATGCCCTGTCCTTCTGTGAGCATGGTCTTACTTTCTGGCCCCACAAGATATTCCAGGCTCATCTTGTAATTTCCCTGTTCCAGTCCTGGACTCAGCCACTTCTCCAAGAAGCTCTGATTCTTTTTCTTAGAGAATAGTATTGAGAAACCAAGATCTGGGGGCTAAGTGTTCAACTTGTGTTCCACTGTTACTTTAATGTATCCCTGGAATCCAATCAAGAGATAGAAACCACATAGTAGTTTAAATACAGAATGTTTAATATAACTATTAACTATAACAGGAGATTGGAGAAATGGGGGATTGACTAATAAGAGGTAAGAAGAACCCTCACCCCTCCCAAAACAAAGGAGGAATAGCAGATTTAGGGAGTAGCCATTGTCCCCAGCACCTAAGAAAGAGGCCACTCTCCATCTCTCCACCCCCTCTCAGAACCAGATCTCACTGGAAAGGGCACCACTGTGACCTACTGGATGGCAGAGAAGATTGCTGGGGTGCTTTGTTAGTGTGGCTCGATGGAAATCTGCCCTCCGTGATGCAGAAGGAAGCTGTCCATGGGCAGGAGTTGTGATTTGGAACTCACAGCAAAGCCACTCAAGGGCTGCTGGGAGAAGCTCTTCATAGGGATGTGATACATGCTGCTGGCCACCTAGAGATGCATTGCGTAAGCCTCAGGTGCTGCAGGAGCCTGATGAGGGGAACTCATGAGAACCAGGAAGAGAAATCTCTTCCTCTTCCAAAGTCTTTCTAGTGCCCTCTGCTGATAATTGAAACATTTAGGTGAATTCTTCTGTTTCCCATGTTCTTCAGTGTCACCATGCTATTTGTTTTTAATACATGTATGTTCATTTGTTAATTTGTAACAGTGTTAGCCAGGATGGTCTCGATCTCCTGACCTCATGATCTGCCCGCCTCGGCCTCCCAAAGTGCTGGGATTACAGACGTGAGCCACCACGCCTGGCCCACCCACCAGTTTTTATAAATACAGTTTTATTGTTACACACACACACTCATTTGTTTGCATATTGTCTATGCTGTTTTTACATTATAACGGCAGAGTTGATTGGGTATGACAGAGATAATATGATTCACAAAACCAGAAATATTTACTATCAGGCCCTGTCTTAGTCTGTTTGGGCTGCTATAACAGAGTACTCCAGACTGGGTAATGTATAAACAACAGAAATTTATTTTTCACAGTTCTAGAGGCCAGAAGTCTAAGATCAAGGTGAAGGCCCAGTCTCTGCTTCCAAGATGGTGACTTGTTGCTGCATTCCCCAGATGCAGTGGGGAAGGTAGAAGGGCAGAAAAGGGTCTAAGCTACTTCCCTCCAGCCCTTTTATAAGTCATGAATCCATTACTTTAATCACTTACCAAAAGGCCCCACCTCTTAATACCACCACAATGGAGATTAAGTTTCAACACATACATTTTGGGGAACATTTAGACCATTACAGAAAGCCCTTTACAGGAAAAGTTTGTTTGACCCCTGCTTTATACATTAGAGATTAGCCCTTGTCTATAGTATATATTTCAAGTATTTTCTTCCAGTTTGTCAGTTGTCTTTTGACTTTGTTTATATTTTTCCGTGCACATTAAACAATTTTTAATGTAGTCAAATATATTTATCTTTCATTGCCTGTGGATTTTGAGTCATAGTTAGATACTTTCTCATGATGACTTGAAAGCCATGGTTTCATTCACTTGAAAGCCATGGTTTCATTCTGTTTGGGATGTTGATTTAGAATTTCCTTCTGCTTAATGATTGTTGGGAAGAACTTTCCTTAGTTATGTGTGAAATTTCATTTCCTGATTTTCTGCAACAGCTCTCTGCGGACTGGACTTTTCTCTTGCCTTTTTTTTTTTTGAGACAGAGTCTCGCTCTGTTGCCCAGGCTGGAGTGCAGTGGCGCAATCTCAGCTCACTGCAACCTCTGCCTCCCAGGTTCACACCATTCTTCTGCCTCAGCCTCCCAAGTAGCTAGGACTACAGGCGCCCACCACCACGCCCGGCTAATTTTATATATATATATATATATATATATATATATTTTTTTTTTTTTTTTTTTTTTTTTTTTTTTTTAGTAGAGACGGGGTTTCACCATGTTAGCCAGGATGGTCTCAATCTCCTGACCTCGTCATCCACCTGCCTTGGCCTCCCAAAGTGCTGGGATTACAGGCGTGAGCCATCACACCCGGCCTTCTCTTGCCTCCTTTTATGGCATTGGGTATTTAACAATAGGCCTAATTTAATGGTATGAAAAAAGTAGGTATAAAGGACAATTTGGGACAATTGCAAAATTTCATTATGGAGTATGGATTTGGTAATAGTGTTGTATCAATGTTAAATTTCCTGCTTTTGATAATTTTACTGCATTTGTCTTAAGAGAATATTGTTGTTATTAGGAGATACACACTGAAATATTTATGAATAAAAGGGAACAATGTACCCTTTTTCATGGTTCAGAAAAATTATACATATATAAGCAAATGGGGCAAAATGTAAATTATTGGTAAGTTTGGTAAATAATATATTGTAAGTTTTGTATACTATAATTGTTGCTTTTCCATAAACTTGAAATTAATGTACAAATTATATCTCCCTAGACAGGTAGTGAGTTTGGAATTTAGTTTTTAGAGCAATGGACACTTCTGTGCTCCGTGAAGCACATATAAATGTTGTATTAACACAAAATAGGAAAAATGCAAGTTTCATGAGGAAAGAGGATGTGTACTTAATACAGATGTTTCTCCATTTATGATGGGGGTTAGATCCCTATAAACCCATCATAAGTTGAAAATATCACTAGTTGAAAATGCATTTAACCTACTGAACATTGTAGCTTAGCTTAACCTCCCTTACATGTGCTCAGAACACTTACATCAGCCTGCAGTTGGGCAAAATCATCTAACATAAAGCCTATTTTATAACAAAGTGTTGAATAGCTCATGTAATTCATTGAATGCTGTACTAAAAGTGAAAAACAGAATGGTTGTATAGGTATTCAAAGTATGATTTCTTTTTTTTTTTTTTCATTATATTATTATTATTATTATTTTTTTTTATTATACTTTAAGTTCTAGGGTACATGTGCATAACGTGCAGGTTTGTTACATATGTATACTTATGCCATGTTGGTGTGCTGCACCCATCAACTCGTCAGCACCCATCAATTCATCATTTATATCATGTATAACTCCCCAATGCAATCCCTCCCTCCTCCCCCCTCCGCCCTCCCCCCTCCCCATGATAGGCCCCAGTGCGTGATGTTCCCCTTCCCGAGTCCAAGTGATCTCATTGTTCAGTTCCCACCTATGAGTGAGAACATGCGGTGTTTGGTTTTCTGTTCTTGTGATAGTTTGCTAAGAATGATGGTTTCCAGCTGCATCCATGTCCCTACAAAGGACGCAAACTCATCCTTTTTTATGGCTGCATAGTATTCCATGGTGTATATGTGCCACATTTTCTTAATCCAGTCTGTCACAGATGGACATTTGGGTTGATTCCAAGTCTTTGCTATTGTGAATAGTGCCGCAATAAACATACGTGTGCATGTGTCTTTGTAGTAGAATAATTTATAATCCTTTGGGTATATACCCAGTAGTGGGATGGCTGGGTCATATGGTACATCTAGTTCTAGATCCTTGAGGAATTGCCATACTGTTTTCCATAATGGTTGAACTAGTTTACAATCCCACCAACAGTGTAAAAGTGTTCCTATTTCTCCACATCCTCTCCAACACCTGTTGTTTCCTGACTTCTTAGTGATTGCCATTCTAACTGGTGTGAGATGGTATCTCATTGTGGTTTTGATTTGCATTTCTCTGATGGCGAGTGATGATGAGCATTTTTTCATGTGTCTGTTGGCTGTATGAATATCTTCTTTTGAGAAATGTCTGTTCATATCCTTTCCCCACTTTTTGATGGGGTTGTTTGTTTTTTTCTCGTATATTTGTTTGAGTTCTTTGTAGATTCTGGATATTAGCCCTTTGTCAGATGAGTAGGTTGCAAAAATTTTCTCCCATTCTGTAGGTTGCCTGTTCACTCTGATGGTAGTTTCTTTTGCTGTGCAAAAGCTCTTTAGTTTAATTAGATCCCATTTGTCAATTTTTGCTTTTGCTGCCGTTGCTTTTGGTGTTTTAGACATGAAGTCCTTGCCCATGCCTATGTCCTGAATGGTACTACCTAGATTTTCTTCTAGGGTTTTTATGGTATTAGGTCTAACATTTAAGTCTCTAATCCATCTTGAATTAATCTTCGTATAAGGGGTAAGGAAAGGATCCAGTTTCAGCTTTCTACTTATGGCTAGCCAATTTTCCCAGCACCATTTATTAAATAGGGAATCCTTTCCCCATTTCTTGTTTCTCTCAGGTTTGTCAAAGATCAGATGGCTGTAGATGTGCCGTATTATTTCTGAGGACTCTGTTCTGTTCCATTGGTCTATATCTCTGTTTTGGTACCAGTACCATGCTGTTTTGGTTACTGTAGCCTTGTAGTATAGTTTGAAGTCAGGTAGCGTGACGCCTCCAGCTTTGTCCTTTTGACTTAGGATTGTCTTGGCAATGCGGGCTCTTTTTTGGTTCCATATGAACTTTAAAGCAGTTTTTTCCAATTCTGTGAAGAAACTCATTGGTAGCTTGATGGGGATGGCATTGAATCTATAAATAACCTTGGGGAGTATGGCCATTTTCACGATATTGATTCTTCCTATCCATGAGCATGGTATGTTCTTCCATTTGTTTGTGTCCTCTTTGATTTCACTGAGCAGTGGTTTGTAGTTCTCCTTGAAGAGGTCCTTTACATCCCTTGTAAGCTGGATTCCTAGGTATTTTATTCTCTTTGAAGCAATTGTGAATGGAAGTTCATTCCTGATTTGGCTCTCTGCTTGTCTGTTACTGGTGTATAAGAATGCTTGTGATTTTTGCACATTAATTTTGTATCCTGAGACTTTGCTGAAGTTGCTTATCAGCTTAAGGAGATTTTGGGCTGAGACGATGGGGTTTTCTAAATATACAATCATGTCATCTGCAAACAGGGACAATTTGACTTCTTCTTTTCCTAACTGGATACCCTTGATTTCTTTCTCTTGCCTGATTGCCCTAGCCAGAACTTCCAACACTATGTTGAATAGGAGTGGTGAGAGAGGGCATCCCTGTCTTGTGCCAGTTTTCAAAGGAAATTTTTCCAGTTTTTCCCCATTCAGTATGATATTAGCTGTGGGTTTGTCATAAATAGCTCTTATTATTTTGAGGTACGTTCCATCAATACCGAATTTATTGAGCGTTTTTAGCATGAAGGGCTGTTGAATTTTGTCAAAAGCCTTTTCTGCATCTATTGAGACAATCATGTGGTTCTTGTCTTTGGTTCTGTTTATATGCTGGATTATGTTTATTGATTTGCGAATGTTGAACCAGCCTTGCATCCCAGGGATGAAGCCCACTTGATCATGGTGGATAAGCTTTTTGATGTGCTGCTGAATCCGGTTTGCCAGTATTTTATTGAGAATTTTTGCATCGATGTTCATCAGGGATATTGGTCTAAAATTCTCTTTTTTTGTTGTGTCTCTGCCAGGCTTTGGTATCAGGATGATGTTGGCCTCATAAAATGAGTTAGGGAGGATTCCCTCTTTTTCTATTGATTGGAATAGTTTCAGAAGGAATGGTACCAGCTCCTCCTTGTACCTCTGGTAGAATTCAGCTGTGAATCCATCTGGTCCTGGACTTTTTTTGGTGGGTAGGCTATTAATTGTTGCCTCAATTTCAGAGCCTGCTATTGGTCTATTCAGGGATTCAACTTCTTCCTGGTTTAGCCTTGGGAGAGTGTAAGTGTCCAGGAAATTATCCATTTCTTCTAGATTTTCTAGTTGATTTGCGTAGAGGCGTTTATAGTATTCTCTGATGGTAGTTTGTATTTCTGTGGGGTCAGTGGTGATATCCCCTTTATCATTTTTTATTGCATCTATTTGATTCCTCTCTCTTTTCTTCTTTATTAGCCTTGCTAGCGGTCTGTCAATTTTGTTGATCTTTTCAAAAAACCAACTCCTGGATTCATTGATTTTTTGGAGGGTTTTTTGTGTCTCTATCTCCTTCAGTTCGGCTCTGATCTTAGTTATTTCTTGCCTTCTGCTAGCTTTTGAATGTGTTTGCTCTTGCCTCTCTAGTTCTTTTAATTGTGATGTTAGAGTGTCCATTTTAGATCTTTCCTGCTTTCTCTTGTGGGCATTTAGTGCTATAAATTTCCCTCTACACACTGCTTTAAATGTGTCCCAGAGATTCTGGTATGTTGTATCTTTGTTCTCATTGGTTTCAAAGAACATCTTTATTTCCGCTTTCATTTCGTTATGTACCCAGTAGTCATTCAGGAGCAGGTTGTTCAGTTTCCATGTAGTTGAGCGGTTTTGATTGAGTTTCTTAGTACTGAGTTCTAGTTTGATTGCACTGTGGTCTGAGAGACAGTTTGTTATAATTTCTGTTCTTTTACATTTGCTGAGGAGTACTTTACTTCCAATTATGTGGTCAATTTTGGAATAAGTGCGATGTGGTGCTGAGAAGAATGTATATTCTGTTGATTTGGGGTGGAGAGTTCTATAGATGTCTATTAGGTCCGCTTGGTACAGAGATGAGTTCAATTCCTGGATATCCTTGTTAACTTTCTGTCTCGTTGATCTGTCTAATGTTGACAGCGGAGTGTTGAAGTCTCCCATTATTATTGTATGGGAGTCTAAGTCTCTTTGTAAGTCTCTAAGGACTTGCTTTATGAATCTGGGTGCTCCTGTATTGGGTGCATATATATTTAGGAGAGTTAGCTCTTCCTGTTGAATTGATCCCTTTACCATTATGTAATGGCCTTCTTTGTCTCTTTTGATCTTTGATGGTTTAAAGTCTGTTTTATCAGAGACAAGGATTGCAACCCCTGCTTTTTTTTGTTCTCCGTTTGCTTGGTAGATCTTCCTCCATCCCTTTATTTTGAGCCTATGTATGTCTCTGCATGTGAGATGGGTCTCCTGAATACAGCAGACTGATGGGTCTTGACTCTTTATCCAGTTTGCCAGTCTGTGTCTTTTAATTGGAGCATTTAGTCCATTAACATTTAAGGTTAATATTGTTATGTGTGAACTTGATCCTGCCATTATGATATTAACTGGTTATTTTGCTCATTAGTTGATGCAGTTTCTTCCTAGCCTCGATGGTCTTTACATTTTGGCATGTTTTTGTGATGGCTGGTACCGGTTGTTCCTTTCCATGTTTAGGGCTTCCTTCAGGGTCTCTTGTAAGGCAGGCCTGGTGGTGACAAAATCTCTAAGCATTTGCTTATCTGTAAAGGATTTTATTTCTCCTTCACTTATGAAACTTAGTTTGGCTGGATATGAAATTCTGGGTTTAAAATTCTTTTCTTTAAGAACGTTGAATATTGGCCCCCACTCTCTTCTGGCTTGTAGAGTTTCTGCTGAGAGATCTGCTGTTAGTCTGATGGGCTTCCCTTTGTGGGTAACCCGACCTTTCTCTCTGGCTGCCCTTAAGATTTTTTCCTTCATTTCAACTTTGGTGAATCTGGCAATTATGTGTCTTGGAGTTGCTCTTCTGGAGGAGTATCTTTGTGGCGTTCTCTGTATTTCCTGAATTTGAATGTTGGCCTGCCCTACTAGGTTGGGGAAGTTCTCCTGGATGATATCCTGAAGAGTGTTTTCCAACTTGGTTCCATTTTCCCCCTCACTTTCAGGCACCCCAATCAGACGTAGATTTGGTCTTTTTACATAATCCCATACTTCTTGCAGGCTTTGCTCATTTCTTTTTCTTCTTTTTTCTTTTGGTTTCTCTTCTCGCTTCATTTCATTCATTTGATCTTCAATCGCTGATACTCTTTCTTCCAGTTGATCGAGTCGGTTACTGAAGCTTGTGCATTTGTCATGTATTTCTCGTGTCATGGTTTTCATCTCTGTCATTTCGTTTATGATCTTCTCTGCATTAATTAGTCTAGCTGTCAATTCTTCCACTCTTTTTTCAAGATTTTTAGTTTCTTTGCGCTGGGTACGTAATTCCTCCTTTAGCTCTGATAAGTTTGATGGACTGAAGCCTTCTTCTCTCCTCTCGTCCAAGTCATTCTCTGACCAGCTTTGATCCGTTGCTGGCGATGGGCTGCGCTCCTTTGCAGGGGGAGATGCGCTCTTATTTTTTGAATTTCCAGCTTTTCTGCCCTGCTTCTTCCCCATCTTTGTGGTTGTATCTGTCTCTGGTCTTTGATGGTGGTGACGTACTGATGGGGTTTTGGTATAGGTGTCCTTCCTGTTTGATAGTTTTCCTTCTGACAGTCAGAAGGACTGTCTGTTGGTCTGTTGGAGATTGCTTGAGGTCCTCTCCAGACCCTGTTTGCCTGGGTATCAGCAGCAGAGGTTGCCGAAGATAGAATATTGCTGAACAGCGAGTGTACCTGTCTGATTCTTCCTTTGGAAGTTTCCTCTCAGGGGTGTACTCCACCCTGTGAGGTGTGGGGTGTCAGACTGCCCCTAGTGGGGGATTTCTCCCAGCTAGGCTACTCAGGGGTCAGGGACCCACCTGAGCAGGCAGTCTGTCTGTTCTCAGATCTCAACCTCCGCGTTGGGAGATCCACGGCTCTCCCCAAAGCTGTCAGACAGAGTCGTTCGCGTCTGCACCGGCTCCCGCTACTTCCCCTGTTGGTCTTCAGCTGTGCGCTGTCCCCAGAGGTGGAGACTACAGAGACAGGCAGGCTTCCTTGAGCTGCTGTGAGCTCCACCCAGTTCGAGCTTCCCAGCAGCTTTGTTTACCTACTTAAGCCTCAGCAATGGCGGGCGCCCCTCCCCCAGCCTCGCTGCTGCCTTGCGGATAGATCGCGGCAGACTGCTGTGTTAGCAGTGAGGGAGGCTTCGTGGGCGTGGGACCCTCCCGGCCAGGAGTGGGATATGTTCTCCTGGTGTGCCTGTATGCTTACAGCGCAGTATTGGGGTGGGAGTTACCCGATTTTCCAGGTGTTGTGTGTCTCAGTTCCCCTGGCTAGGAAAACGGATCCCCTTCCCCCTTGCGCTTCCAGGTGAGGCGATGCCTCGCCCTGCTTCAGCTCTCGCTGGTCAGGCTGCAGCAGCTGACCAGCACCGATTGTCCGGCACCGGTCTTCTGTGTCTCTCGCGCTGGGAGTTGGAGACTGGAGCTGTTCCTATTCGGCCATCTTGCCTATATTATTGTTTTATAGCCAAAGTATGATTTCTATTGAATGCATATCACTTTTGCACTATTGTAAAGTAAAAAAAAAAAAAAAAAATCATAAATTGAACCATTGTAAGCCGGGGACCATCTGTACTGAATTTGGTAATGAACTAGATTTTTTTTTTTTGAGACAGAATCTGGCTCTGTCACCCAGGTTGGAGTGCAGTGCCATGATCTCGGCTCACTGCAACCTCTGCCTCCTGGATTCAAGCAATTCTTCTGCCTCAGTCTCCCAAGTAGCTGGGACTACAGGCATGTGCCACCACGCCTGGCTAATTTTTGTATTTTTAGTAGAGATGGGGTTTTACCATGTTGGCCAGGCTGGTCTTGAACTTCTGACCTCAAGTGATCCCCCCGCCTCAACCTCCCAAAGTGTTGGGATTACAGGCGTGAGCCATCGCACCTGGTCAAAACAAGATTTTGAAAGACAATTTTTTCAGTAACTTGTGGCTTCAAGCTCATATACACAATTGTTTTTACAGGTTGATGACTCTTCATTTCTACATTTATGTGTTGCTTATTGAATCTGAGACAGGAGACATAGATACATTTTTTTTTAACTGAGGAGTGTAATTTTTGCATAAAACGTTGTTACTATTTTTGCTTTAAACAATTATTTTAAAAGGATTTAAGCATGATAAAGATGTCTTTTATGTTTACCCACTGCTATGGAATGAACTGTGTCCCCCTAAAAGTCATGTTGAAGCCCTAACCTCAAGTATGTTGGTACTTGGAGATGGGGCCTTTGGGAGGTAATTAGGTCATGAGGGTAGAGCTCTCATGTTGAAATTAACACCCTTATAAGAAGAGAGGTCCTGGCCGGGCGCGGTGGCTCAAGCCTGTAATCCCAGCACTTTGGGAGGCCGAGACGGGCGGATCATGAGGTCAGGAGATCGAGACCATCCTGGCTAATACGGTGAAACCCCGTCTCTACTAAAAAATACAAAAAAACTAGCCGGGAAACCCCGTCTCTACTAAAAAATACAAAAAAACTAGCCGGGCGACGAGGCGGGCGCCTGTAGTCCCAGCTACTCGGGAGGCTGAGACAGGAGAATGGCGTGAACCCGGGAGGCGGAGCTTGCAGTGAGCTGAGAGCCGGCCACTGCACTCCAGCCTGGGCGGCAGAGCAAGACTCCGTCTCAAAAAAAAAAAAAAAAGAGAGGTCCTCTTCCTCTCCTCCTCTCCTCCTTCTCTACCACAAATATAGCAAGAAGGCAGCCATCAGAGTCCTCACCAGACACTGAATCTGCTGGTGCCTTCATCTTGGACTTCCCAGCCTCCAGAAATTGGGAATTAAATGTTTGTTGTTTGATCCACCCAGTCTATGGTATTTTGTTATAGCAGCCCAGGTGAAGACACCCGCCTATTTAGCATATCCATTTAACATTTTCCTTCTGCCTTCTGATTTCACTTAATATTTCTTGTAATGCTGGTCATCTTAATTTATGACAGATATTTTTATGGGGCATAGAATTCTAGGTTGAGAGTTTTTAATACTTTCAAGATGTCCTTTGGCTTGCTTTATTTCTGATAAATAGCCTATTGTTTTTCTTATCTATGTTTCTCTGTAGATAGTGTATCTTTTTGCTTTGATTTCCTTAAATATTTCCTATTTTCAATCACTTGTTTCTACACTTTATGGTGGGCCTTGCTGTAGTTTTCTTTAGGGGCCTATCATCCTCTTGGAACGAATAGATCTCTACCTCTGTATCTTTTAAAGATATAATTGGCATATAATAAACTTCACATATGTAAAGTACGTTTGATATACTTTTTTCATATGTATATATCTGTGGAACCATGATAACAGTAAAAATAAGAGCATATCCATCAACCCAAAAAGTTTTCTCATATGCCTTTGAGATTCTTCCTATCTCCCCATATTTAGGCAACCACTGCCCTGCTTTCTGTCACCATGGATTAGTTTGCATTTTCTAGATGTGTGTATGAAGGGAGTTATACAATATGTAGTCTTTTGAGTCTGACTTCTTTCACTTAGCATAATTATTTTAAAATTCATCAAACTTGTGTACATAAAGAAGTCATTCCTTTATTGCTGGGTAGTATTCCATCTTGTGGATATACCAGAATTTGTTTATCCATTTACCTGTTGATGGGCATTTGGGTTGTTTCCAGTTTTTGCGGTTCTAAATAAAACTATGAACATTTGCATACATGCTTTTGTATGCATACGTATTTCCTTTCTTCTTGGGTAAATACTTAGGAGTGGAATGGCTCAGTGATGTGGTAGGAATATGTTAAACCTTTAAAGAAATTGCCAAACTGTTTTCCAAAGTTGTACTATTTTACATTCCCACCAGCAGTGTAGGAGATTTCCACCTCCTCTGCATCCTTGCCAAAACTCAGTGTGGTTGGTCTTTGTAATTTTAGCCATTCAAACAGGTATAGTGTTATCTCATTGTGGTTTTAATTTGCATTTTCCTAGTGACTAATGATAGTGAGCACCTTTTCATGTACTTATTTGCCATCTATGTATTTTCTTTGGTGAAACGTGTATTCAAATATTTTCTCTATATTTTAATTTGGCCTCATTTCCTAAGAATTGGTGGCTCTATTCCCAGCTTATTTTACCATATATAGGTATAGCTACCTTACTCCCTCCACCAAAGTCAGGAGAACATTATGACTTTAACCAAATAACTTTTCATGCCTCACTCTGACCTCCTTGAGACTACTCTACAGAACTCAGACTTAGAATTTTTTGTAGATGGGTCATATCTAAGACTGAACGAGGATAATTTCAAGCTGGATATGCTGTAACCACTCCCTAAGATCCTATTAAATTCAATCCCCTTCCTGAAGTCAAGTCAGCAAAAGGAAGTGAACTTACAGGCTGGACTTCAGCCTGGAAGTGAGCAAGGAATAAAAGAGCTAACACATACACAGATTGCAGGTATACATGTGGTGTGGTTTATGATTGCCAAATGATATGGCAACAACAGGATTTCCTAACTGCTGCTGGTACTCTCATTAAGCATAGTGAACAAATTTGAGCATTTCTAGATGTATTTCTCCTCCCCATGGAATTCATTTCACCTGAATTCAGTTAGTTCACCAAATTAAAGATTACTTGGTAACTCCAGATTACTTCTACGAAATCTTCAGCAAATTGCAGCCACAAATAAGTAACAGATTCAGAAAAACAGATTGGGAAAAAAGATTGGGAGAGAACTGGATGTGCTCTTTATGGAGACAGCAAGACAGTTGCTTGATTTCTCCAGAAATTATCCATTCTCTGGGATGGGCATTGGTAAAAATTTGCACACTTTGGCCCATCATAGTCAAGAAAATGTAAAACTATTCTGGGACAACATTGGTGGGGACATTTTAATCAGGTGGTAGACAAGGTCTCCAGTGAACATTCCACCTGCCAGACTCACAACCCTGGAAAAACTATAAAAATGGGACATAGGAACTACAGTCTTGAGGACTTTTTGAACATTGACAAATGGACTTTATATAACTTCTACTGATAGAGGCAGGCAAGGTAAGATCCCTGCCAAAAACCTCACCTTTGAGCTGAAAAACCTGAAACCCATGGCCTAAAGTGAAAACTTCTATCCCTGTTACACTCTCTCCCAGTTGGTTCTTTTTGAATAATGCCTTTTTACCAATCAAATGTTACTTTTTCCAAGATTACCCGTGGCCCGCCCCACTCCCCCAGTCCTGTGCCTGTAAAGACCCCAGACTCAGTTGATAGAAGAGAGAGAGGCAACTTGACTTCAGAGAGAGGCAACCTGATGTCAGAGGAATGGCTGGACTTTGGAGAAGAGCTGGCCAGAGACAGCCAGACTATGTCTGTCTCATCCCCTTTTCAGCTCCCACTGAGAGCCACTTTCATCACTCAATACAATTCTCTGATTCAATGTCCTTCAATTTCTCCGTGTGACCTCATTCTTCTTGGGCACTGGACAAGATCTTGGGACTCATTGAGTGCAGGTACCCAAAAAAGGCTGTCACAATGGTCCTTTGCTCTTGCTGGCAGAGGGCAGCCACCTCACATGATGAGGCAAAGGTACCACTGAGCTGATAACACACTGCTGTCCATGGATGACGGGGCTAAGACAGCATTATAATATGCCCTCTGGGGCTTCAAGGGTTGCAGGCACCCCCACCTGGGTGCTGCCACGGGGCCCACATGGAGCTTGCTCCTGCTGGTGCCCAAAGCAGCCGGCCAGATCCCACACTCACTCGCTAGCATTCTCCCTCTCATAAGGGGTTGAGTATGGTGGGCTGAGTAAGTGAGGCACCCCCATCACAAGTTCAGTGAAGGGGTCGAGAGGATTCCTGCATCACTACATCATGTGGATCTGAATATACATTTACTGTTTTCTGCCTTTTCTTTGGTTGGCCAAAAGCTTCCCCTGGTTGAAAAGCAGTGGCTCTGTGGCTAAAAACAGTAGGTTTTGTCTTTCCTACTTGGGAATTCCCTACTTACTTCTCTTACTGGCCGAGGTACTAAATTTATGGATACCATAATTAAGGAACTTTGTAAGGTGTTGCCTATTAGCCAAAAATTACACTTTCCCTACCATCCTTAATCCTCAGAAAAAACTGAAAGAGGTACTTTAAAATTAAAATTTGGTAAACTCTCTGAAGACTTATAATTACCTTGGCCTAAGTTTCTCCAGTTGGCCCAATTGGCCAACTGGTGTTCTTCTGGCAAATGTAGATTGTTGTTTTATGAACTTGTTACAGCCAGACCAGTTAAATTGAACATTACATCCTTTATTTTAGACTCTACTTTGTTGCAAGCAGATATAGCTCAATACTATAAAGGACTAATGGGATATACTTAGAATTATCATCAACAGGTTCAAATTGCCTTTTCAAAGGAGCCACCTTCTGAGCCTCTGCATGACTTACAACTAGAAGACTTATTCTAATGGAAGAGACATGAATAAAAAGCTGCTCTGGAGCTCCACTGGAAGGGCCTCTACCAGGTCCTCCTTACCACAGCTAAGTTATAAGGAATAGATAATTGGGTCCATGTCTCCTAGATAAAGTGGTATTGACCTTTGATGGACTGGACTTCTACTTTAACTGGAAACTGAGAGATCCCTGAAACACGTCTGAGGCAGACAATGGCATGAAGGAGACATTTTTTCCCCAAGAATATAGGAACAAGCAGATGACCTTGAATAGTGCACAGCTTCTGCTCAAGATGATGGAACAAAATATCTTTTTGATCTTTATTATTTTCCTTTTCTTCCTAGCCTTGTTTCTTATCCTTTACCTTTTAATTTCTGAATTTGTGCATCTCTGTAGAATTACAGTAGTTCTCCCTAACCCATGAGAGATGCATTTCAAGATCCCAAGTGGATGCCTGAAACCACAGATAGTACCAAACCCTGTATATACTATGTTCTTCCCTATACATACATATCTATGATGAAGTTTAATTTATACACTAGGCACAATAAGAGATTAATAGCAACAGTAATAAAGTAGAACAATTATAACAATATACTATAATAAAAGTTATGTGAATGTGGTCTCTCTTTTCTCTCCCTAAATATCTTATTGTACTGTACTCATCTATTTTCAGACCACAGTTGATTATGGGTAACTAAAACCATGAAAAATACAATTGCAGATAAAGGGAGACTTTTGTATCTCTAAGTGCTGGGCATAAAAATGCCCTTTCCTTTTTTTTTTTTTTTTTTTTTTTTTTTTTTTTTTTTAAGAGAGAGAGGGTCTTACTCTGTCACCCAGACTGGAGTGCAGTGGCACAATTATAGCTCACTGCAGCCTCGATTTCTCAGGCTCAAGCAATCCTTCTGCCTCAGCCTCCCAAGTAGCTGGGACTATAGGCACAACATCATGCCCTGCTAATTTTTAACTCTTTTTGTAGAGATGGGTTCTCACTATGTTGCCCAGGCTGGTCTCGAATTCCTGGCCTCAAGCAATCCTCCTGCCTGGGCATCCCAAAGGGCTAGGGTTGCAGGCATGAGCCACTGCACCCTCTCCTTATTTCTCTGCCACATTTCATTTCTCTTCTCTCCTTAGTGCCCAAAGTTCTTGGATTTCTTTTTTAAGATGTATGATTATGAAGCTAATGTCACCTGTGATTTTTGCTTTTGCTCACTTTTTTTTCTCAGTTCCATTGTACCTTCACAAATACTACTCGTTTCTGACTTGTTGACCCTGAGAGAAATCTCCCCACCATTATTGTTGTTGTTTGGGGCATGCTTCCCAGTCTGGGTCTCTGACAAATCTCCAAGATTAACAAATTATATTCTGAAGAGGTAGAACTTGTTTTTCTGGAAAGGTTGAAGCAGGTGGATGTTGTTGGTCTGGCCTCAACACTATCTTCACCCAGGCAGACCACAATGATAAAAGTATGAGTGTTTTGTAAATGCCGTAGAGACCCCAAGTGATTCATATTTTGTTTTGAGGTCTAAGGATTACTGATTTTTACCAGCAAATTGGACAGGGTCATGCTGTCTTTCCCATCTCTTTCCTCTTTCTGACTGTACAATTGGACTGAGTTTGAACAGTTTATCACATTTTTAGTTCAGAAGTTAAATCCTAGTTCCCAAGCCAAAAGAACAATCCACCCTCTGAAAAAATGCCCATTCTTAGTAGGTGATGAAAGGGACTGTGTGAAGAAGCTGAAAGACTTGGAATCAATCAAAGTGAGATCTCCACACTCAGGGAAATGCTTTATGTTGCATCCATCCCTTAAGAGATTAGTCCTGTGGACTACTGAAGTTCTACACAATGCCTAGTTTTCCATGCTTTCATTTGTGAAGCTACCCAAGCCACTAACCATGTTACCAAAAATACTGACACACTCAAGAATTTCAGGAACTCCGGAAGGCTGGTGTTCATCATCGACTGGCATTATAGATCATCCTGGCACCTACGGGAGGTATACGTACCGCTGTTGAGGATGATTGACATACACAGATTCCAAAAATCTTTCTGATGTCTTTTTGGTGAATCAACACATCTGTGAAGCCAACTAAGACATTTATCAGTTAAGCGACAGAGTTCTGATTCCTGGGACCTATGGGTTGTCATCAGGTAGCTAGGGATGGGACATGTTTCCCTGGATATTCTGAACAGGGACATCGTTCTGAGGATATACTTTTCTCCAAAGGCTCGGGAGCTTTTACTATTTTTCCTGACAGGAGTATCTCTAATCAAATACATTCTATCATGTTTAATTAAGACCACCAGTACTGTCCCATCCAAGCAGATTGCCAAACTACAATTAAGGAACAAAAGATCAAAGATCAAACTGCTCCTCCACTGCTCATCGTGGGAGCCTTCTTTACTCAATTCTTGAATTTTATACATTCCTGCACTTTTGTTTTATCTCTCTATAGATTTGGCCAATGAGGAAAGGAGTTTATTTTGACCAAGAGGAAGAGTTATAAAAGAATGAAAACAAACCTCAGTTTTTCTTGTTTCAACCTTTGCCTCTTTTCCCTTATTTTCTTATTCTCCACTCCACACCCACTTTTTAAAAACTATCTCCTTCCCCCTTGAACCTTAAAAAGCTGTGAGGATTTAAAAAACAACTCTCAAAGAACTGTTCTGAAAGTTGCAGGCATGGGATTGCACCAATAATCCTGAGCAAAAGGCATGAAAAACTGGATCAATTTCTCAGTAGTTCCAACCAGAAGTTTTCAGCAGGTACAGATAAAAAAAATTGTAACTGGGACCAGACTGCAGTCATATACCTCTCTGTTCTTCTTGCCTAACATAAACTAATTCTGCTTCAGTACAGGAGGCTTCTTGTTCTTAAGTTTTTCACTGATGCACATCAGTTGAATAAAGTATTTAAACACTATTTGAATGACATTATATTTTTTCCTCTTGATAGGGGCATGTTGTGGTAATTAAGGGGTCAATTAATCAAAAGGATATAACAATCTTGAATGTTTAGGGACCTAATAACAAACAGAGCTTCAAAATATGTCAAAACCTGATAGAACTGCAAGGAGAAATACATAAATTTATGACGGCAGTCAAATATTTCAACATTCCTATCTTAATAATCAATAGAATAAGTATACAGAAGATAAGTACATACAGTCTGAGCTACTTGGAAGGCTGAGGTGGGAGGATCACTTGAGCCCAGGAGATGGAGTCTGCAGTGAGCCAAGATTGCGCCACTGCACTCCAGCCTGGGCGACAGAGACCCTGTCTCAAAATAAATAAATAAATAAATAACTTTAATTCTTTAAAAGCCTGATTTTTTTCTTTAGTTGACAGTATTTTTCAGTTCTAAAATTTTCATTTGGAAATTTTATGATTGCAGAGGCCTCATGAACTAATCTCCTTCTAAAGATCACACCTCTTAATACTGCTACTTTAGGGATTAAGTTCCAACCTACGAATGTTGGGAGACACATTCAGACCATAGCAGGCCCTCTCCATTTTCTCCTGAACATGCATACAGATTTGTTCATGTGCAGTCTTCCAGACCACTTGGGATAAGTAGGATCTTATCAAGGCCTTTTTTGTCTGTCTCATTCCCTGGATCTCCCTGTTAAATTTATTACTGAACTGTTGATTTATTACTTACCCCAGTCAGTATCAAGACCTCAGAATGTCTCTGATATTGACCTTTCCTGGTTGTCAGCCACTGATATCACTGTTGTTTTATTGTTTGTTTGTTTTTGTTTTGAGACGGAGTCTTGTTCTGTCGCCCAGGCTGGAGTGCAATGGTGCGATCTCAGCTCACTGCAACCTCAGCCTCCTGGGTTCAAGCAATTCTCGTGCCTCAGCCTCCCGAATAGCTGGGATTACAGGTGTGCTCCTCCACGCCTGGCTAATTTTTGTATTTTTAGTAGAGACAGGTTTTTACCATGTTGGCCAGGCTGCTCTTGAACTCCAGACCTCAAGTGATCCATTCCACTGGCCTTCCAAAGCACTGGGATTACAGCCCAGCCTTTCTTCTTTCTTTCTTTCTTTTTTTTTTTTTGTTTTTCTTTTGAGACGGAGTTTCGCTCTGTCGCCCAGGCTGGAGTGCAGTGGCCAGATCTCAGCTCACTGCAAGCTCCGCCTCCCGGGTTTACGCCATTCTCCTGCCTCAGCCTCCTGAGTAGCTGGGACTACAGGTGCCCGCTACCTTGCCCAGCTAGTTTTTTGTATTTTTTTTTTAGTAGAGACGGGGTTTCACCATGTTAGCCAGGCTGGTCTCGATCTCCTGACCTCGTGATCCGCCCGTCTCGGCCTCCCAAAGTGCTGGGATTACAGGCTTGAGCCACCACGCCCGGCCTCTTCTTTCTTAATATAGGCATTCATTGCTATAGACTTCCCCGTTAGCATTGATTTTGCTGCATCCCATAGGCTTTGGTATGTTGTATGTACATTTTCATTTGTCTCAAGACACTTTTCAGTTTCACTTTTGATTTCTTTTTTCTTTTTTTCTTTTTCTTTTTTTTTTTTTTTTGAGTTGGAGTCTCACTCCGTTGCCCAGGCTGGAGTGCAATCAATGACACGATATCAACTCACTGCAACCTCCACCTCCCAGATTCAAGTGATTCTCCTGCCTCAGCCTCCAAAGTAGCTGGGATTACAGGCATGCGACACCATGCCTGGCTAATTTTTGTATTTTTAGTAAAGACAGGGTTTTACCATGTTGGCCAGGATGGTCTGTAACTTCTGACCTCAGGTGATCCACCCGCCTTGGCCTCCCAAAGTGCTGGGATTACAGGTGTGAGCCAGCATGCCCGGCCTGCTTTTGATTTCTTTTTTGACCAATTGGTTATTCAGTAGGATGTAATTTAATACCTTATAGGTATGTTACCTAAGAAAAAGTCCAACATCATCTCTGCTTTCAATGCAGAGGAGAAATTCCTTTTTTTTTTTTTTTTTATTATACTTTAAGTTCTAGGGTACATGTGCATAACGTGCAGGTTTGTCACATATGTATACTTGTGCCATGTTGGTGTGCTGCACCCATCAACTTGTCAGCACCCATCAATTCATCTTTTATATCAGGTATAACTCCCAATGCAATCCCTCCCCACTCCCCCCTCCCCATGATAGGCCCCGGTGTGTGATGTTCCCCTTCCCGAGTCCAAGTGATCTCATTGTACAGTTCCCACCTATGAGTGAGAACATGCGGTGTTTGGTTTTCTGTTCTTGTGATAGTTTGCTAAGAATGATGGTTTCCAGCTGCATCCATGTCCCTACAAAGGACGCAAACTGATCCTTTTTTATGGCTGCATAGTATTCCATGGTGTATATGTGCCACATTTTCTTAATCCAGTCTGTCACAGATGGACATTTGGGTTGATTCCAAGTCTTTGCTATTGTGAATAGTGCCACAATAAACATACGTGTGCATGTGTCTTTGTAGTAGAATAATTTATAATCCTTTGGGTATATACCCAGTAGTGGGATGGCTGGGTCATATGGTACATCTAGTTCTAGATCCTTGAGGAATTGCCCTACTGTTTTCCATAATGGTTGAACTAGTTTACAATCCCACCAACAGTGTAAAAGTGTTCCTATTTCTCCACATCCTCTCCAACACCTGTTGTTTCCTGACTTTTTAATGATTGCCATTCTAACTGGTGTGAGATGGTATCTCATTGTGGTTTTGATTTGCATTTCTCTGATGGCGAGTGATGATGAGCATTTTTTCATGTGTCTGTTGTCTGTATGAATGTCTTCTTTTGAGAAATGTCTGTTCATATCCTTTCCCCACTTTTTGATGGGGTTGTTTGTTTTTTTCTTGTATATTTGTTTGAGTTCTTTGTAGATTCTGGATATTAGCCCTTTGTCAGATGAGTAGATTGCAAAAATTTTCTCCCATTCTGTAGGTTGCCTGTTCACTCTGATGGTAGTTTCTTTTGCTGTGCAGAAGCTCTTTAGTTTAATTAGATCCCATTTGTCAATTTTGGCTTTTGCTGCCGTTGCTTTTGGTGTTTTAGACATGAAGTCCTTGCCCATGCCTATGTCCTGAATGGTATTACCTAGGTTTTCTTCTAGGGTTTTTATGGTATTAGGTCTAACATTTAAGTCTCTAATCCATCTTGAATTAATCTTCATATAAGGAGTAAGGAAAGGATCCAGTTTCAGCTTTCTACTTATGGCTAGCCAATTTTCCCAGCACCATTTATTAAATAGGGAATCCTTTCCCCATTTCTTGTTTCTCTCAGGTTTGTCAAAGATCAGATGGCTGTAGATGTGTGGTATTATTTCTGAGGACTCTGTTCTGTTCCATTGGTCTGTATCTCTGTTTTGGTACCAGTACCATGCTGTTTTGGTTACTGTAGCCTTGTAGTATAGTTTGAAGTCAGGTAGTGTGACGCCTCCAGCTTTGTCCTTTTGACGTAGGATTGTCTTGGCAATGTGGGCTCTTTTTTGGTTCCATATGACCTTTAAAGCAGTTTTTTCCAATTCTGTGAAGAAACTCATTGGTAGCTTGATGGGGATGGCATTGAATCTATAAATAACCTTGGGCAGTATGGCCATTTTCACGATATTGATTCTTCCTATCCATGAGTATGGTATGTTCTTCCATTTGTTTGTGTCCTCTTTGATTTCACTGAGCAGTGGTTTGTAGTTCTCCTTGAAGAGGTCCTTTACATCCCTTGTAAGTTGGATTCCTAGGTATTTTATTCTCTTTGAAGCAATTGTGAATGGAAGTTCATTCCTGATTTGGCTCTCTGTTTGTCTGTTACTGGTGTATAAGAATGCTTGTGATTTTTGCACATTAATTGTGTATCCTGAGACTTTGCTGAAGTTGCTTATCAGCTTAAGGAGCTTTTGGGCTGAGACGATGGGGTTTTCTAAATATACAATCATGTCATCTGCAAACAGGGACAATTTGACTTCTTCTTTTCCTAACTGAATACCCTTGATTTCTTTCTCTTGCCTGATTGCCCTAGCCAGAACTTCCAACACTACGTTGAATAGGAGTGGTGAGAGAGGGCATCCCTGTCTTTTGCCAGTTTTCAAAGGGAATTTTTCCAGTTTTTGCCCATTCAGTATGATATTAGCTGTGGGTTTGTCATAAATAGCTCTTATTATTTTGAGGTACATTCCATCAGTACCGAATTTATTGAGCGTTTTTAGCATGAAGGGCTGTTGAATTGGGGAAATTCCTTTCTAATGACTTTAAGAAGAACAAAGGACGGTCCTTGAGTTCTTATAAGGAACGCGCTGTTTTCAGTTGACTCATCAAAAGGAGAACTAACATGACATTGTTTTCTCTTTGCATACATCCATTCTCTGAGCTTTATTAACCAGACATTTGCATTGACAAGAACTAAAATAAGTTCAGGTTCTTTTGAATAATCTAGTTGTTGACATAACCAACAGTCAGATCGATTATAGTAGCCAGAATTTGGAAGACTGGTACAAAGGAGTGCCAGATCTATGCTCGTTCTGTTGGAAAAGCAGTAAGGGTTAATAAGAGTCAGACACAGTTTGAAGAAAAGGTCCATAGTGGAGGATCAGATGGAGAACAGGATAGATTGAGACTGTCTCCAGTCAGCATTTTTTTTTTTTTTTTTTTTTTGAGACGGAGTCTCGCTCTGTGGCCCAGGCTTGAGTGCAGTGGCCGGATCTCAGCTCACTACAAACTCCGCCTCCCGGGTTTACGCCATTCTCCTGCCTCAGCCTCCCGAGTAGCTGGGACTACAGGCGCCCGCCACCTTGCCCGGCTAGTTTTTTGTATTTTTTAGCAGAGACGGGGTTTCACCGTGTTAGCCAGGATGGTCTCGATCTCCTGACCTCGTGATCCGCCCGTCTCGGCCTCCCAAAGTGCTGGGATTACAGGCTTGAGCCACCACGCCTGGCCCTCTAGTCAGCTTTTTAATAGGCCAGGTGTGGTGGTTCATGCCTGTAATCCCAGCTTTCGAGAGGTCGAGGTGGGAGGATCACTTGAGCTCAGGAGTTTGAGACCAGCCTGGGCAACATAGTGAGATGTCATTTATACTAAAAATTATTATTTTTATAATACTAATTATACTAAAAATTAAAAACAAACAAACAAGCAAAAAACACTTAGCTGAGTGTGGTTGTGTGCACCCATTGTCCCAGCTACTTGGGAGGCTAAGGCAGGAGGATTGCTTGCGCCTGGAAGGTTGAGGCTGCAGTGAGCTATGATTGTGCCACTGCACTCTAGCCTGGGCAATGGAGCCAGACTCTATCTCAAAAAAAAAAAAAAAAAAAAAAAAAAAAAAGGCTGTCAACAGTAGAAGAAAGGCTTTTGTCAACAATGCTAGAAGAGGTTGTGGGATGTAAATTTTTTTGTTTGTTTCCTAAAGAAGAGTAGCAGGGACACCTAAAAGGGGGAGAAAATAGGTGGAAGTAGAACTTCTTGATCCACGGTCTTTGGAAAAGCTGTCTACTTCAAAGAAGTACCATCTGCTTCTGGGGCCTGGGAACTGGCCCTGGAAATCCTTACTTTAAGGTTGCCTGTAGAGGTAATTTTCCAATTGTCTTGGGAGTGCTGATCAGGATCTAGCTTTACATTAGAGATAAACCACTAGATTGGCATGACTTGTATGAACCTAGAGGGATTTTTCTTTATTTTGATGGCAGTCTAGGTAGCCAGTAGTACTTGATGTCAGCCTTCCTAGCCTTCCTAGCGAGGTGACAGTGTGCGCTTTCTTATAAAAACCTTGATGTACACATGATCTCCTGGTTGAAAAACATGGCAAGGCTTGTCAGTGGCAGAAGCCATGCCCTTTTTACCTGTTGATGATATGCTCCAAGTAGATTAGCTAGTGCCTATATATAGTTTGGCATAGTATCAAGCTGTTCACTTAAATCTACATAGTGTCCATTTAACCCAGGAATGGAAGGTTTAGAGGTGCCAACAGTCAACGGGTGGCTGAACATTATTTCAAAAGGGGTCAATCCAATCCAAGTCTTCTATTTAGAGTGTTCAGATTTTTTTTTTTTTTTTTTTTGAGACAGTGTTTCGCTCTGTTGCCCAGGCTGGAGTATAGTGGTGCGATCTCGGCTCACTGCATCCACCGCCTCCCAGGTTTAAGCAATTCTCTGCCTCAGCCTCCCGAATAGCTGGGATTACAGGTGCCCACTGCCACGCCCGGCTAATTTTATTTTTTAATTTTTATTTTTAGTAGAGACAGGGTTTCACCATCTTGGCCAGGCTGATCTTGAACTCCTGACCTCGTGATCTGCCCGCCTTGGCCTCCCAAAGTGCTAGGATTACAGGTGTGAGCCACCGTGCCTGGCCGTATTCAGAATTTTTATAAGGGCCAGGAATAATACTTCTGTTTCTTGACAGATTTTTCCCAAGTCGATTTAATGTCTAGCTTTTTATGTTCCACTTGCCCTGAGGATTGGAGATGGTATGGGGCATGAAATTTTAATCAGTACTCCAGAGATTTTGCAAGCAAGAGATGTTTATCTCTGATGTAAAATGAGTTTCTTTGTCTGACTCGATCCATAAAGGGATGCCAAAGTGAGGTATAATTTCAGTTATCAATTTCTTCACCAATGTTGTGCCATTAGAATCTCTAATCCATCCATGAAACCTGCAGACTATAGCCAAAGAGCAGGAAAAGCCAAAGCTGGAAGTAAATCTATGAAATGTATCTGGAGTGCTGCAAGGAGAAGCGTGGGCCTTGGAAGACTGCCTGAGGGGTGTTGGTTTCCCCCAGAAATGTGGTGAGATTTACAAGTAATGCATTGGGAAATAATTTGGACAGAAATGTTGTAGATCCCAGGACAAAGCCAATTATTCTTTAGTTCCTCAGCTATCCCCCATATGCACATATGTCCCATCTGATGAGACATAAGTACAAGCCAAAAGGTCAAAAGAAAAGGGGCCACAGGAAGTCCATTTGGCCCAATATATACCCAACCCATCTGATAATTGCTTGGCACCCTTTTGTATCCATTTATCTTTTTCATATTTTGGGGCATTTACCTGAAAATCAATAATATCAGTCAGGGATAAAGGCAAATTCATAAATTGGGTGGAAAAATGAAAAGGGGGTCAGTATTTGGCTGTGTACTTAGCAGCCTTTTCTGCCCTATCATTCCCTAGAGATATAGTATCAGTCTCCTTAGTGTGGGCTGGACAATGAACAATAGCAATTTTAGTATGAAGGTGAACAGTCTGTGATAAGGCAGCAATTATATGTCCATTAGCAATAGGAGTACCAGCAGAGGTTCAGAATCCATGGGATTTCCAGATTGTGCCAACAGCATGGCAGACTCCAAAAGCATATCCGAGTCAGTGTAAATAGTGGCAGTTTTTCCTTTTGCCAATGTGCAAGCTCTAATAAGAGCTATAAGTTCAGCAGCCTGGGCTGACTTTATTGTCAACAAAGAGTATGCCTCAAGCGTTTCATGTGGGGAAACTATGGCATAGCCAGTTATTATGTTTCCCTTAAAATTAAATTTGCAAGAGCCATTACAAAATAGCAGCAAGGCTAGGTTGTCTAAAGGAGAGTCTGAGCGATCCCCTCATGGCTTTGAACCCATTTCTATAGCTGCTAGGCAATCAAGTGGAATGGAATGAGGCTCTTCATCATCAGGGAGGGGTCGGAGTGTAGCAGGATTTAGTGTCACAAAGGTGTAAGATGATGGAGGGATTGGTTCACAGGGCTTGCTGCTAGGTGCTCTGTCCATGTGTGGAGAGGTGCTGCATCTTAAGAACTTGGAAGACAGTGGACACAGCATGGGAAACATCGAGGCAGATGGGGGAGCCTAATGTATGGGTGCTGACTTTAGTAATTAGGGCGGCAGCTGCTGCTACTGCATGCAGGCATGGGGGCGTGCCTGCTGCCACAGTATTCCACTGGCGTGAGAAATATGCTACAGGTTGTATCTGAGAGGCAAAGGGTTGCCCTAGAATACCTGCAACAATCCCACTATTTTCATGACAATAGAGATGAAAAGGTTTATCAAAATTACATAAGCCAAGAGCAGGGGGTAGGACAATGCTAATTTTGAAGCTTCAAAAGAAGTTAATGCTTCTGAAGGCCAGAGAATGGCCTCTGGAAGGAGGGCATATAGTGGGTTGGCAATAGCCTCAAAATTAGGACTCCATGGTGGTCAATAGTCAGCTGCCCCTAGAAATTTACATAGCTGTTTTTTCATTTTAGGGAGAGGAATGGATAAAACTGACTCGAGGCATTTCGGGGTGAACTTCTGAGTGCCCTGAGCTATTTCATGTCCTAAGTAAGTAACAGTTGTTTGCACTAACTGAAGTTTGGATCTAGAGACTTTATGGCCTCAGTCAGCTAGTGCCTTTAGGAGAGTGAGGGAGTGTCTTTAAGGGTATCCTATTTAGTTTGGTTACAAAGCAAAAGGACAAGGTCATCAATATATTGCACAAGAATGGAGTCTTGGGTGAAGGCTACAGAATCCAAGTAGGCTTTAAGGATTAGAGAGAATTTTGAGAGGGACTCACAATATCGCTGAAGCATGCGAGTCCATGTTAATTGCCTCCCTCTAAATGTAAATACAAAGAGAAACTGAGTCAGGGTGCAACGGAAAGGGAAAGAAAGCTGAGCAGAGGTCAACTACATCACCAGGAATTGAGATAGGGATAGTAGCTGTGCTGTGGATAACAGGGTGGCAGGGAATTACAAATCTTGTACAACTTACAAATCTTGTACAAATAGATTTTATTTCCATCGGAAGCAAATTTTCCTTCTTTCTTTACTGGTAAGATCGGGGTGTTACAGGGTGAAGTGGTGAAAATAAGTACACCTTGCTGCAAAAGGGAGTCTATGATAGGTTCAATTCCTCTCTCTGCATCTTGTGAGAAGGGGTAATGAGCTACTGCTGATGGGAAATGTTTGTTCCTTTTTCATGCAATGTGTACTGGTTCTGTACTCAGTAGTAGTCCAATCTCATTTGCACATTAAGCCCAGAGACAAGCTGGGACATCTTTTAAGATTGCATCCTCTTTAGAGGAATTTAAATCAAGAGGGGTTTCCATGAGAGAGCATATTAACTTTAATACTAAGGTTAATAGAAAGTTTGAAGTTTGGTCTGAAGGCAGAGACATAAAAACGCCTTCCTTATCACATTGTATGGCAGCATTAAACCTACATAATAAATCACTACCTAAAAGGTTTGCTAAGTGAGGAGTCAGAAACTAGAAAGGCATGGCAGGTGTTGAGAGGCAAAGGATGTTGGGGTGTCCTGAGATATGAGTGACGAAATAGGTTGCCCAGAGATTCCAATAGCTTGAATAGGGGCAGAGGTAACAAGTAGAGATAATTCTTCTGAGTGAATAGTAGAGGAAGTCCTATCAATGTCGATTAAATCCAGTTCTTAATCCTCTACTTTAAGTTCAATGGTGGGCTTTGAGGTGCAACCGAGGATCAGCTGATTGATGAGCTGACCTCATCAATCAATGTGGTATTGTCCCAAAGGAGGGGAATAATGAACCTTCTAAAGGTGTTGGATTCTAGGGAGAGTTTCTTTCTTGCCTTTTTTTTTTTTTTTTTTTTGGTACAGGACAGCGATTTTTCCAATGCCTCTGCTCTTTGCAATATCTGCAAATTTCAGAAGGCAAACTAGAAAAACCTTGTGGCTGACCAAAGATATGAAAGAACTTTGAGTCATTCTTAGAGGCATGCCTTTGTTTCTGTAACAATTCGAGCTTCAAGACGACTTGATTTTAGTTCTTTTTACCCTTTATTTTCTTGCAAGTTATTTTCAAATAATTGAGTGCCTGCTTCTATTATAATGCTTACAGACTGACCAGCCCAACCACTATACTATTTTGGATTTGCTTTTTTATATCAAGAAGATTTCCGACTAGAGCAGAAACTGGAATATTTCTATACTCTGGAGCTTCAGGATCTAATGCCATATGCCTTTGAAAACCTTGTATATGTCTCTTGACAAATGCCTTGGGGTGCTCTCCCTCGTTCTGAATACATAATTCAACATTAGGCAAATTTACCTTGGGAGGAGAGCCTCTGATATTGTCCCTGTCAGGCCCTGAATATCAGCGACTAGCTGGGTGATCTCCTCATTTGCAGGAGGGCCAGGAAGGGGCTTCAGCCATCTGTTCCCTCTGTGGAGGGAGTCTTCCCCGGGAGGCCGTCTGGCCTGTCTAATAACTGCAGTATGATCATGAGAGGGAAATACACCCCTTAGCAGCCAGTCAAGGTCTCTATGTGTAGGGTTACAGATGGCCACTGATCTCTCCAACTATTTTCTGAACTTGGTAGGTCCTTCTGAAAGTGGGGGCAAAATAGCTTTATAATTTAAAATATCTGTTGCTGTCCAGGAGACATGAATTCTTTGAGAAGGGAGTCCAGGATACATTTACAGAGGGCATTACATAGAGAGGTCTGGAGCTGATGGAGTCTGATTACAAAGCCCTGGGAAATAGGAGAGGTTTCAAGGCACAGAAAAACAAGCCTTGTTGAGTGTCCTTGGAGCCTGTGCCAGATTTATTTCATGGCAGTCAGTTCTTACATAAATGACCTCTAAGCTTCAGGTTTTAAGACCAGGCCTGATTAGGGCTTTTAAGATCAGGAGGGTTTTCGTAAATCATCCAGGGAAAGAGAGATAAAAGAAAGCAGCTGGATGTCTAAGGAGTTTTTCTGGGGTTTGGAGGAACGGAGGGAATTTGTTGAGGAGATAGAGGAGGAGGGAGAGGCTGAGGAGGGGGGCTTCAAATCAGGGGCCCAGAGAGTGATTAGATACTCTGGTGGGTCAGCGACATGGAGTTGGGGATTAAGTAGGGTGTGAGTGGAGAAGGGGGATTTATAGTGGGAGCAGATTTCAACTTTTATTCTAGGTCTGCTTTTGTTCTTCAATTTTGTTAAGGAAATTTTTTGGGCTAGTCATAATACTTTTCTGAGTTCTTTGTTCTGTCTGATCTTCCCATAAATACAATAAGCAAATAGTTTAGAATAAGAGTTCTCTAAAATTGTTTTCAAATACATTTCGAATAAAATTTTTATTTCTAATTCAAAGGATCCATCTTCTGGTCATTGACAATTAGGATTTTCATTGGTGTATAGATTCCAATTGTGACTTAATTCAATAAGCCTTTTATGGAAAGACCACGAGGTAACTTTCCAGGCTTAGGAGAAATCTTTACCAGGGATGCAAGGAGTGTTCCTGGAGTGGGTGCAGAAGATGCAGCCCCCATGATTCAAAAATTCATTCTCAGAGATAGATTAAGAAAGCAAAGACCTTGGCTGGTGTGGTGGCTCATGCCTATAATCCCAGCATTTTGGGAGGCCAAGGCCAGAGGATTGTTTGAGCCTAGGAGTTTGAGGACAGCCTGGGCAACATAGTGAGATCCCCATCTCTATAAAAATTTTAAAAATTAGCTAGATGTGGTGGTACGCTTGTAGTCTCAGGTACTTGAGAGGCTGAGGTGGAGGAAGATCACTTGAGCCTGGGAAGTTGAGGCTGCAGTAAGCTGTGATCATGCCTCCACTCTCCAGCCTGGACTACAGAGTGAGACCTTGTCTCAAAGGGGGAAAATGACTACAAAATAAATAAACTTTTAATAAGTTTTTAAAAAATAAAAAGAAAACAAAGAATTTTGTGGCTACAGGGGGCTAAGTGTCTCTGGGCTGATGGGATTGCTCCTGGGATCGCAGTCAAGTAGGGATTTAGCTGGGCCAAGTGGCTGCTAGCTGAATATGCAGTGGGTCCTGCAGTTCGTGGGTCTAGTACCAGAGTCCTAGGCAGGTGTGGATCCTGCATGGTGTCTGGGCCAACAGGATTGCTTCCAGGACCTTGGTCAGTGGGACTGGTGTTGGGACAAGGATCCACTTCAAGGTCTGCAGCTGGGTACACAGACAGCAGCCCTGTTACCAGGTGTGTGGATGCACGTGACTCCCACCAGTTCCCTGGGCTGTCTCCTGCTGGGTTACTGGCAGGTCACTAGACAGGCAGGATTGGCTCTGGAATGTGGCTGAGAGAGGCTAGAACCAAGTCACAGGGCTGCTTCAGGGTCCACAGCTGGGACTGACATCTGCAGTTCTGCCTCTGGAAATATGCATAGGTGTGCCTCCTGCTGGGTTCCTGTATGGGCATGACTGCTCCCAGAACATGGCTGACAGGTCTTTTTCAGGGATGGTTTCTGTTAGTTTATTTTTTCCCTTGAATGGGCCATACTTTCCTGTTTCTTTGTATGCCTTCTGATTTCTTGTTGAAAACTGGACATTCAAATGTAATAATGTGATAACCCTGTATATCAGATACTCCCCTTTCCCCAAGGCTTTGTTATTTATTTACTTGTTTATTTAATTGTTGTAGGCTGTCTCTGTGCTGAGGATCAGCCCAAGGTGTAAACTCAGTCTTCTCAGGTCTTTACTAAGCCTGAGTCCCTTCCCCTGGGCATGCGTGGTGACTTTCTAATTTCTCCCATATGTATGGTTGCTTTTGAGTGAACTATGGCTGGCTCCCAAAAGGGGGAAAAAGAGAAAAATGAGTGAGAAAGGCACTGACCCTTTAAATCTCCTGGAAATCACATCAGTGGGGGTGGGTGGATGGGAGGTGAGTTTTTTTTTTTTTTTTTTTTGAGACAGAGTCTTGCTCTATCGCCCAGGCTGGAGTGCAGTGGCATGATCTTGGCTCACTGCAACCTCCAGAAGGTGAGGTTTTCAACAGTAGTGGGAGATGTAACAATAATGGCTGCTAATTCATTTTCTGCAATTCTGTGATCAGAAGCAGTGATTAGCGATCCAAGCACAGATCCCCAATATTGGAAGATAGAGTTCTTTTTGCCTACTCTGCTCCTGCAAGTTGTGTGCAAGCTGCTCCAGGAACGTGTGCACAGCTGTTTGCCATAGAGCTGAAAAGTCAGGGGTGGGGAGCTGCTACTGTGCTAAGAGCTTAAATTGACTGAAATTAACTGCAACTCACCATTTAGGCTTCCCCTGGAAATTGCAAGCCCTCGACAGACTCCAGAGTTCCAAAATAGTTATGTTAGACAGATTATGTCAGTGTAACTGTTATTCTGTGGGGAGGTGGATTCCTGGTGCTTCCTACTCCACCACCTTCCCAGAATCCTCCTCTAGTCGACATTTTTGTTTTTCACAGAGTTTCACTCTTGCCCAAGATGGAGTGCAGTGGTTCAATTATAGCTCATTGCAGCCTGCAACTCCTGGGCTCAAGTGGTCCTCTCACCTCAGCTTCCTAAGTAGCTAGGACTACAGGCAAATACCACCACACCTGGCAAATTTTTTATTTTTTTGTAGAGACAGGGTCTCACTATGTTGCCCAGATTGGTGTCAAGTGATCCTCCTGCCTTGGCCTTGAAAAGCACTGAGATTACAAGTGGGAGTCACCATGCCTGGCCTTAGTCAACTAATTTTTTTATGAAGTACAAAGCCATTTCAATGGAGAAAGTATTGTCTTTTTAATAAAGGATGCTGGATGTTCTCACTTGTAAGCAGGAGCTGAACAATGAGGACACATGGACATGGGGAGGGAAACAACATACACTGGGGCCTGTGGTGGGGGGTGCGGGGAGAGGGAGAGCATCAGGAAAAATAGCTCATGCATGCTGGGCTTAATACCTAGGTGATGGGTTGATAGGTGCAGCAAACTACCATGGCACACGTTTACCTATGTAATAAACCTGCACAGCCTGCACGTGTATCCCAGAACTTAAAATAAAATAAAATAAAAATAAATGATGCTTGAACAATGGACTATCCATATACAAAAACAAAACAAAAAAACAAGGCGAACTTCAACTTAACCTAACACTTTACATGAAAATCAATTCAAACAGATCATAGACCTATTGGTAAAATATAAAATTATAAAACTTCTAGAAGAAAACATAGGAGGAAATCTTTGTGACCCTAGGTTAGGCAAAGAGTTTTAGACATGATACCCAAAGCATGATCCATAACAGAAAATATTGATACATTGGACATTACAAAAATCAATTACAAACACAGTCTGCAGAAAAAGGTTAAATTCAGAGTATCTGCTCCTGGAATGGTTCATGTTCTTGTTCCATCCAATCTGGATGGCCAATCTAGTGTTTGCCTCTAAGGACGTGCCAGTCTGCCAACAAAGCACTTAACATCTAGTGTATCTGGGCAGTCAGAAGAGACCAAAGCTGTAAGTCAGTAATCACCAGCAACTGTTGTAGGAGCACTGTGCTAGGAGAAGAGAAACCTGTAAAATACACAACAACACTGAGCAGAATGGCAGAAATGCTGTGAGGAAGGAGGAGCAAAGGGTCTGAAAAAGGCTTCCCAGTGAGGCAGGCATCTGAGGTGATTCTTGAAAGATAAGCTGAATGTTGATAGGCAAAAATAGACAAACACAAACAGATGCGAGAGGTTCAGGCAACACTGCCCCACCCATTATAATTCCAAGAAAATAAAAGGAATACCCATCACTGTTACAATTATGCTCACAAGTGCATTCAGAAGAGGGGCAGTCCACCCAGTTGGAAAGGAAATAGACAGTTTTCCAGATGGTGATGCCAAAGCTTAGTCTTGCAGGGTGAGCATGAATTAGCAAAAGAAAAGGAAAGGCAAGCCTCAGTAAAGACCCTGAACTTGGAAGCCCATGCTGGATCAACAAGATAGCGAATACTCCCTGATTGTTCGACGTTTAGAGAGCCTGGGAACAGGACTTGTTTGGTACAGGCAAGTAAGGCCCTGTCATAGAGAACTTGGAAAGATACGCTGTAGAGTGGAGCCCTGATCTTGAACATCTTGGAGATCCAGGAAAGATTCCTAAGGAGGATGGTGACATTTTTTTCTTTCTTTCTTTCAACAGGGTCTTTCTCTGTTGCCTGGGCTGGAGTGCGGTAGCATGATCATGGCTCACTGCTGCCTCAGTCTCTCAGGCTCAAGCCATTCTCCTGCCTCAGACTCCCGAGTAGCTGGGACCACAGGTGTACACCCCCATGCCCACTAATTTTTTGTATTTTTTGTAGAGACGGGAACTCACTATGTTGCTCAGGCTGATCTTGAACTCCTGGGCTCAAGCAATCCACCCATCTCAGCCTCCCACAGTGCTGGGATTAAAGGTGTGAGCCACTGCACCTGGCTGATGGTTATATATTTATCAATCCATGGCCCTTTGGGAAGACGACCTTGGAGGCAAACTGGATTAGCCATCTACATCTCAGAGACAGGAGTTCATCATGATGTAAAATATGAGAAATCTGAACTAGGGCTATGGAATTGGGAGTGAAAGAAAAACAGCAGTAAAGAGACAGGAGACATTAGAGAAGTAGGTTTGAAGTCAGAAGTGAAGAGGATCAAAAAGCTATTGATGATGCATCTGAGAGGGCCACAACAATGGCTGCTGCTTCATTTTCTGCAACTTCGTGATCAGAAGCAGTGATCAGTGATAGTAGCACAGATCCCTGATACAGGAACAATTCAAAGGAAAAGAATTCAAAGGAAAGTTAAAATACACCTTAGCTGGGATACTGCAAGTACTATTTATCAACTTTCACAGCCACAGAGTGGTAACACTTTCTTTAGAGTGACACAGTAGGAGCACCGTCATCTTGGACAAACACTACCATTTTAAGTTCCAGCTGCCTTTCCAGCTTCATGCATTTCAAGGAAATAATTTCTCTTCTAACAACAAACAGCCAGAAAGAGCAGACAGTAAAACACAGATAAGACAGCTTGGGCACAGACGGAGGAGCGGGGGAAGTCTCTTGAGTAACTGCCAAACTTCACCCTTATACAATGGGCCCCAGTAAAACAGCGGGCCTTAATAAGCACATTCCTTTCCCTTCAGGTGCACTAAGATAAGGAAGCTAAAAGCAGAGCGGGGCAGGGGGGCGGGGGTCAAGGGTGGGTGGGTGGTTTATGCCTGTGGCTGCAGGAAGATGTACGGGAACAGACACAAAACTCTCCCTCCCAGATAAGCACAAAAAAGAGACACAGACAATCCAAGCCTCTGTTAAACTCTCCCACCCTGAATCCTTAAAAACACTTTGTCTGACAACAACAAAAAGAGAAAATTTCAGGCCAGTATCCCTGACGAACGTCAATGCGAAAATCCTCAATAAAATACTGGCAAACCGAATCCAGCGGCACATCAAAATGCTTATCCACCACGATCAAGTCAGCTTCATCCCTGGGATACAAATCTGGTTCAACATACGCAAATCAATAAACGTAATCCATCACATAAACTGAACCAATGACAGGAACCACATGATCATCTCAATGATACAGAAAAGGCCTTTAATGATAGAATTCAACACCTCTTCATGCCAAAAACTCTCAATAAACTAGGTATTGATGGAATATATCTCAAAATAATAAGAGCTGTTTATGACAAACCCATAGCCAATATCATACTGAATGGGCAAAAGCTGGAAGCATTCCCTTTGAAAACTGGCACAAGACAAGAATGCCCTCTCTCTCTGCTCCTATTCGACATAGTATTGGACGTTCTGGCCAGGGCAATCAGGCAAGAGAAAGAAATAAAAGGTATTCAAATAGGATGAAAGAAAGTCAAATTGTCTCTGTTTGCAGATGACATGATTGTATATTTAGAAAACCCCATCATCTCAGCTTAAAAACTCCTTAAGCTGATAAGCAACTTCAGCAAAGTCTGAGGATACAAAATCAATGTGCAAAAATCACAAGCGTTCCTATACACCAACAATAGACAAGCAGAGAGCCAAACCATGAGTGAGCCCCATTCACAATTGCCACAAAGAGAATAAAATACCTAGGAATACAGCTAACAAGGGAAACGAAGGACCTCTTCAAGGAGAACTACAAACCACTGCTCAAGGAAATAAGAGAGGACACAAACAAATGGAAAAAAATTCCATGCTCATAGATAGGAAGAATCAATATCATGGAAATGGCCATACTGCCCAAAGTAATTTATAGATCCAATGCTATTCCCATCAAGCCACCATTGACTTTCTTCACAGAACTAGAAAAAACTAGTTTAAATTTCATATGGAACCAAAAAAGAGCCCGTATAGCCAAGACAATCCTAAGCAAAAAGAGCAAAGCTGGAGGCATCATGCTCACTGACTTCAAACTATACTACAAGGTTACAGTAACCAAAACAGCATGGTACTGGCATCGAAACAGATATATACACAAATGGAACAAAACAGAGGCCTCAGAAATAACACCACACATCTACAACCATCTGATCTTTGACAAACCTGACAAACACAAGCAATGGGGAAAGGATTCCCCATTTAATAAATGCCACTGGAAAAACTGGCTAGCCATCTGCAGAAAACAGAAACTGGACTCCTTCCTTACACGTTATACAAAAATTAACTCAAGGAGGATTAAAGACTTAAATTAAGACCTAAAACCATAAAAACCCTAGAAGAAAACCTAGGCAATGTCCATTCAGGACATAGGCAAGGGCAAAGACTTCATGACCGAAACACCAAAAGCAAATGCAAAAAATGCTAAAATTGACAAATGGGATCTAATTAAACTAAAGAGCTTCTGCACAGCAAAAGAAGCTATCATCAGAGTGAACAGGCAACCTACAGAATGGGGGAAAATTTTTGCAATCTATCCATCTGACAAAGGTCTAATATCCAGAATCTACAAGGAACTTAAACAAATTTACAAGAAAAAAAAAACCCATCAAAAAGTGGGCGAAGAATATGAACAGACACTTCTCAAAAGAATACATTTATATGACAAACAAACATGAAAAAAAAGCTCATCACCACTGGTCATTAGAGAAACGCAAATCAAAACCACAATGAGATACCATCTCACGCCAGTTAGAATGGCGATCATTAAAAAGTCAGGAAACAACAGATGCTGGCGAGGATGTGGAGAAATAGGAATGCTTTTACATGTTGGTGGGAGTGTAAATTAGTTCAACCATTGTGGAAGACAGTTTAGTGATTCCTCAAGGATCTGGAACCAGAAATACCACTTGACCCAGCAATCCCATTACTGGGTATATACCCAAAGGATTATAAATCATTCTACTATAAAGACACATGCACACCTATGTTTATTGCAGCACTATTTACAACAGCAAAGACTTGGAACCAACCCAAATGCCCATCAGTGATAGACTAGATAAAGAAAATGTGACACATATACACCATGGAATACTGTGCAGCCATAAAAGAGAATGAGTTCATGTCCTTTGCAGGGACATGGATGAAGCTGGAACCATCATTCTCAGCAAACTAACACAAGAACAGAAAACCAAACACTGCATGTTCTCACTCATAAGTGGGAGTAGAACAACGAGAACACATGGACACAGGGAGGGGAACATCACACACTGGGGCCTATTGGGGGGTGGGAGGTAAGGGGAGGGAGAGCATTAGGACAAATACCTAATGCATGTGGGGCTTAAAACCTAGATGACGGGTTGATAGGTGCAGTAAACCACCATGACACAAGTATACCTATGTAACAAACCTGCATGTTCTGCACATGTATCCCAGAACTTAAAGTAAAATTTTAAAAAAGCAATTCTTTTCTATTTGTTTTTTGTAAAGGCCATGATGAACCTTTCTTTGTAAGCATGTAGACTTTTATCATAAGCATTGAAAGAAAATTGTCCTATGTATGGCCTTGTAGTCTTAGTTCCTGAACAAAAATAAAGCAAAATGAAAAAATAAAAAATAAAAAACTCTTAGTCTGTAAGAGATAGTGCCTCTGTCCTAACTAGGCCAGAAGCCCCCTCTCAGGTTTATTTTCCAAAGTAAACCTGTCTTTAACTGCTGAGCCAATTTTCATGTTTCTTTCCTCTTTCTTTAATTCTTACATAGAGCTCACAGTATACTTCTGAGTTCAGCTTGGATTTCTCACTTCATGTTCCAATCCCTAAACTGAGTTTGATACAAGCTGTGAAGATTTAGATTTAGCTGGGGACACTGTCATTAGACACTAGGCTTGAATGAGGGAAAATAGCTTCTTAACAAAGATCTTAACATTTTTTGAATGTTGACTTTGTCCATGGTTAGTTAAATGTAACTTTAGTGTAAATTATAGCATTTATTTGCTTTTATCTCTAAGAAATAATATGGAGCCACATAGATTACAGTAATTTGCCATTTTGCAAAAACACCAGAGGGTCAGAGTCCCTGATATATTTCTTTAATCACCAATTGCTACTGGACACCTCCCATGGCAGTAAACTGGGCACTAGGCGTCTAACAGTGATGAAGACCGACATTGTCCCTGCTCTCATTTCTAATGGGGAAAACAGACACAAAACAGTTGTGAGAGGTTCAGACAACACCCATATTTTCTTCTTAATTTAACGATTAAAATAAAATGAAGATCCCTCACTATATTATAATTATGTCCATAAGTTTATTCAGAAGAGAGGCCTGCCACTCAGATGGAAAAGAAGCAAAGAGAGCTTCCCAGGCAGAGATGCCAAGGCAGAGGCTTGAAGGGTCAGTGGGAATTAGTGGAGCAGTATGGTTATAATCTTCCACAATGATAATTTTTTTTGTTATTTTACTGTTTGTTCTAATATATTTTCTTTGTGTTTATTTTACACCATTTTCTTAAGCGTATATAAGGTTAGAATGTTTATATTCATTGTGAATTGAATCATTATGGAAGGGCCCTCTCAATTCCAATGAATACTTTTTTGTCTTAGTCTTTTCAGTTTGCTAGTAATATCACTGACCTTGCTTTATTTTGATTAGCATGGGCCTGGCAAATTTTCTTCCATCCCTTTATTTCAAACTTTTCTATATTCTTATGATTTGCTAGGTTTGGCATAAACAGTGTATGACTGGATTTGTCCATGTTTATACAAAATGACAACCATTAACTGGAGCATTTACTCCATTAACAACTTTTTTGGGGTCTCTTTTGTAATTTGAATTGAAGCAATTGCTATTCATTTTTTAAAACTCTCTTATAAGCACCAAATTTTATTTATTTATTTATTTTTATTTTTTATTTTTTTGAGATGAAGTCTCCCTCTGCCACCCAGGCTGGAGTGCAATGGTGTGATCTCGACTCACTGCAACCTCTGCCTTCCGGGTTCAAGTGATTCTCCTGCCTCAGCTTCCCACCCCCAGTAGCTGGGATTACAGGCGCCCACCATCATGCCTGGGTAAGTTTTTTTTTTTGTTTTTTTGTTTTTGTATTTTTAGCAGAGATGGGGTTTCACCATGTTGGCCAGGCTGCTCTCAAACTCCTGACCTCAGGTGATCCACCCACCTTGGCCTCCCAAAGTGCTGGGATTACAGGTGGTGAGCTCACCACCCAGGGGTGAGCTGGGGCTCTTATTATTTGTTTAAAAAAAGTTTTTACATTTTTTTATTTTATCTTATTTTAAGTTCCAGGATACACATGAAGTATGTGCAGGTTTGTTACATAGGTAAACGTGTGCCATGGTGGTTTGCTGCACCTATCAACCCATCACCTAGGTATTAAGCCTCACGAGCATTAACTATTTATCGTGATGATAAGCACCAAATTTTAATATCTAAGTCAATTTTGGGGGAAGGAAACATCATCAAGAACTTACTTCTGAAACAAAACAATGATGTTCATTCCTTCAAACATCCAAATTGAAGGTGTGCCAAAATGAAAACAAAAAAAGTCCACAGAGAAATAAAAGGAACACATTCCAGGGGGTTAGCGCATTTAGCAGTCTTAGCTGTGCTGTCTAACCATCCCTCAACTGACTTTCAAAAAAACAACACCCTAAACTCATCAAAATATACATTTTCCATGTACTGTTTTAAAATTAAAAATAATAATTTAAAAAAGAAAACTTTAAGGAAGTCACAGTCAATTGCGTGACTCATTTTGACGTCATGTACAGCATATGGAGGTCAGGAAGGTTATTTGCAGCATACATGGTTAGAGGATATTCATCTTTGAGCTTTAGGTTTCTTCCAAATGGTGTAAAATACCCACAATTCCAAGTATGAAGAGACACAGATGATTTCCTTTGAGAATTCCAAAGGACAATACAGGCACCCCAGCTGTTCTTCATAGAGAGACAGGGCTTCCGTCAGATTGACAGAGTTCCCCTTGTGTAAAATATTTCACAACCTGTTTCAATGCTTTCATTGAGAGGTCAGGAATCAGTCTGAGAAACTCCCATGTGGAATCTTCTGGAGACATGGAGATTGGAACAGCTATCACATCATTAATCACATAATCAAATTATCTCCCTTCTTTGGCATACCTTTTCAGTACTGGAATGCAGTACTGAACCTCGTATAGCAGTCTCCTTTAAGATAATCTAAGACATCACCACAAGTCCGCATATATTTCTTACATCCAGCAATCACCACTTCATCAATCTCTATCATAGTGACCATCTTTAGTTTTAGCTCGACTATTTCACACAATATGCCCCCATCTCAGCCTCCCAGAATGAGTACATCTTTGCCAGTGTATCTTTGCCACTGCCCACGATGGCCCAGGTATATGTCAAATCACTCTCTGCCAAATTGACATTCCCACTAAGGATGAGAATATTTCCAAATTGCTTCGAGTGTAGAATTTTAATGTTCTGATAAGGTGAATCTTCATCATATACCACTTCATCTACGTTGTATTCAACCAGGAGTCCATCTGCTGTGGGCCAATATCTGTCGATGGTTCCTCCTGGAACTATAGGTGGTAATCGCCTCATCCACCAAGTACTGTCTTGACTCAATTCTTTCATTCTTTCTTCTCCTTTGTTCAAAAGACTGTTGATCTCTTCTTTGCCTTGTGCATCACCATCATAACTCTGAAGGTCCAGTAACTCCAATCCATGTGAATAAATTCTCAAATTGGTAAGGCTGCCGGTTTTGTTTGTATAGGTTGCTAAATAGCGGTGTGGTCTTGCTAGGTGTCCACCGGCTCTGCCATCCCCTGCTCCTGGAAAATGGACTGGAGCCCTTTTAGAATGGTCTCGCCATCAGCTTTGGTGTTGAGCATGAGGTCGAGTGTGCTGTGCCATGCCGCTGCCATAGTGAGGTGAGACCCTGAGCCATGCCTGGGGGAGGCGGCTGCGGGAGACTGGGGGGCCGCGTGGTGTGTCAGGCTTCTATCCTTTTAACAACTTTTTTAAAAAAGTTACTGATCATGTAATAAAGGATGAACTTCAAATATGAATTTATTTCTAACTTCTTACATTTCGCTTTCTATTTTCCTGCACTTTTTATAAATCTTTTCCTAGTTTCCTGACTTTAAAAAATGATGTGATTTTTGTTTGCTTTTCTCATTGCCTACCTTATAATTAAAATAACAGCAGATAGTCTGTAATCCCAGCTACTTGGGAGGTTGGGGTGAAAGAATCGCTTGAGCCCAGGAGTTCAAGGCTGCAGTGAGCTATGATCACACCACTGCACTCCAGCCTGGATGACAGAGTGAGATTCCGTCTCTAAAAATAGTAATAATAATAGATAGTAAAATAGTAATAATATGAAATTATTCAAAATAATTGAAAATGATAAGAGGAGCAATTTTCTTGTTATATATGATATTGCAATGATCAATCACCTACAAAATGTAATGCACGAGTCCACCAGGACACAAAGAGGGGAACAATAGACATTGGGGTCTACTTGGCTGTGGAGGGTGGGGATTGAAAAACTCCCTGTAGGGTACTTATTCACTACCTGGGTGATGAAATCTTTTGTACTCCAAACCCCAGCAACTCCCAATTTACCCATATAACAAACCTGCACATGGACCCCTGAACCTAAAACAAAGGTTGGAAGAAAAAAAAAATAAGCCAAAACAAAATGTGGGAACTGTGCACACACAGCTGTATTGTTTCTCTGTAACTATGCTCTTGAACTTGGGTGGTACAGCACCTCCGTCCAGGTGTTGAGCAAGCCTGAACTGGACACATTTAGAAAGGGGCGGGACAAGGGTGCTTCCCGAAGCTTCTCTTTCGCAGCTTTTTGGTTGCACCTCACACGAGGCTCTGTGGTTCAGCATCTACTAGATGCTGAGGTATTTTGCAAGAGCTTTGACGAGAGACTGTGAATTTTGTGATTGGAGGGTGGATGTAGGGTCATCGAAGGGAATTTGGGAGTTGATAATGAAGGTTTTTGGAGTCACAATAGGGACTTGCTGTAAGTTGAGTTGAATGCTCCCAGTCAGATCCTCCGATGGGTAATTTATTTCCATTTTTCTTCTTTTCTCATATTAAGATGAGAAAAGAACTTTAGGATGGCTTAAAGTTCCATCTAAGACAACAAGTTGAGAATTATTGTTTTCATAATAGTTAAGTGTTTTCTAATTTCTTTTTACCAAGAGTTATTTAGATGTGTGTTTCCAATTAACAAAAGCTAAGCCTTTTATTGATTTCTGATGCACCTTATCTGTGTGCTGTGTGGTGCTTATTAATTGGAATGTGTTTAGAGTCCCTTTAAGACTAAGTCCAAGGCCCATTTTTATTAATATTGTATCTCTAGCTTGAAGATAGTATGAGTTCTCCAACTGATACTGTTTTGTTCAAGATGTGTATTGGTCCTGTGTGTGTTCTTGCTCCCTTAATTGCCGAGAGTAGTGACTTGTTTGCATGTGTGCATATATATGATGCACACAGAAATGTGTACATATGTATATATATATTTTGAGATGGAATCTCGCTCTGTCGCCCAGGCTGGAGTGCGGTGGTGGGATCTCACCTGGAGTGCAGTGGCACGATGTTGGCTCACTGCAGCCTCTACCTTCCGGGCTCAAGCGATTCTCCTGCCTTGGCTTCCTGAGTAGCTAGGACCCCAGGCGCACGCCATCACACCCGGCTAATATTTAAAAAATTTTTTTTTCTAGAGATGAAGTCTCGCGATGTTGCCTCAGGCTGGTCTCGATCTCCTGGGTCGCAAACGTATATTTGTGTATTTGTGCATTTTATGTGGCGATATTGGGCACAGGTAGGAGTACTTTTCAGAATAAAGATTGTGAAATTTCGCTAGGTGGGTGGGTCAGGGCCCATAGGGCCCGATGTGGCCTGTGCAAGTGGGGAGGAGGAGCAGGGCTTGGCGTCTTAACATGTTTCAGCGGGCTGTGAGGTGAAGCTGCGTCCTTTCTGTCCGGGAATGCGAAGGGGCTTGTGGTGCTGCGAGAGTCTGGGCAGGGGGCGGAGCCTGGCAAGGGGCGGGGCTGGGTATGACCGGACGCCATGTGTGAGGTCCACAGGGCGCGAAGGGTAAGGTGAGTCTGAGCGTCCCTCAACCCGTCCGCCCAACCATCCACCGTTTGATCGTCCCTCAATCCATCCGCCCATGCATCCACCATTTGATCAACCCATTCACTCTTGCCCCAGGCGCGCAGAAGTGGGTAGGCGGAACCTGGGGAGACTAGCTGAGTAGTCCAGGCAGTGAGGCAGACTGAACTTGCCTGAGGGGCAGGGCCAAGTGTGTTTGGGCAGGCAGAAGTGGACTTGTCTGGGTCCATCGTGTTGGGTAAGCAGGGTAGTGTGTGTGTCTTGGAGGGAGGGGTGGATCAGGCTGAGCAGAGCAAATCTGAAGGGGGGGCACCCAGATTTTCTGGGTGGATAGGCAGGCCCTTATGCATGGAGGTGGGCAAGTTGGGGGCAGATGTGTCCAGGTGGACCAGCCAGGTGTGTCTGGATATGGTGGGCAGAGGCAGGACCAGGTGGTATCAGTCATTCCTAGGCAGGCAGGGCCTAGTGCATCCAGCAGGTGTGGTTGCCCCAGGGTAGGTTGGCCTGAGGGTGAGGCCAGGAGTGTTGGGGCAGGGTTGTCTGTCCCTACCCACTTATGGCTGACCAACAGCCCTCTTTCCACGAGCATGGGAATCCTACTAGTAATCTCTGGTCCCCGGCGAGTCTAGGATACAGGGTGGACAGGGAGTTGGGCTGATGCTGAGGGTCTGCCCCTCAGATCTTGCCTGTAACACCCCCAGAGACCTTGCTGTGGTCCCACTGGCCACTTGACAGCTGCCTTAAATGCAGAAGTGCGGGCTAGCCCAGAAGTACCAGACAGCAGTGGTGCCACTGGCAGTAAGGGAGGCACCTGGGCAACAGCCACACCCCAGCTGTTGTCTGAAGAGGACCTGCCTTGGCACTGTGACCTGTACCAGGACACTTGCAGAGGGGATTTTTGGCAGTGACCTGTACCAGGACACTTGTAGAGGGGATTTTTGGCAATCAAAGCCTGGCAAGTGTGAGGGAGGACCCTGGGGTAGAAGGATGGGGACAGTGAGGGCAGTGAGGTTCAACAGTGAGGTGACAGGAGGCAGGGAGTATCCGAAGACCACTTTGAGAAACCAGTTGTGTGGAGTGTGTCAGTATTTCCTGATCTGCAGCCCTGGGTGAGTGACATCAAGAAGCTCCAGCTCATGGATCCCGCAGGCAGAAGCAGGCAGTGAATGTGAAGCACAGGAAGAGTTTGAAGAAAAAGGTAGAGCAGAAGGTGACGAATTGAATGGGGAGCATGAAGGCAGGTCGGGGGTGGAATGCAGGGCAGGGGTGCAGGAGTTGGAGTTGACATCAACCCTCCTGACCCTGCCATGACCACTCATGTCCTAAAGAAGGAGAAGCAGCAGATGCAGAAAAGGAAGCACACGGCCGGGCGCGGTGGCTCACGCCTGTAATCCCAGCACTTTGGGAGGCCGAGGCGGGCAGATCACAAGGTCAGGTTATCGAGACCATCCTGGCTAACACGGTGAAACCCCGTCTCTACTAAAAATACAAAAAATTAGCCAGGCGTGGTGGTGGGCACCTGTAGTCCCAGCTACTCAGGAGGCTGAGACAGGAGAATGGCGTGAACCTGGGAGGCGGAGCTTGCAGTGAGCTGAGATCGTGCCACTGCACTCCAGCCTGGGCGACAGAGTGAGACTCCGTCTCAAAAAAAAAAAAAAAAAAAAAAAAAGAAAGAAAAGGAAGCACACAGGCAAGTGGAAGCATCCGGAGCATGTCAAGGACCCAGCCTCACCACGGCAGTGCCTGGGACCCGGCTGTGTGTATCCCACTTGGCCGGGCTCCAAGTACTGTTTGGATGACTGTAGCATGAGGCTGGCAGGTGAGTGAGTGCACCTCGAGGTTAAGGGACAAAGGCGAAGTAAGGTGTGATCCATGCCATCTGTAATTCCACTCAGCCACCCACCCATCCACCATTATAGTCACCTACTCACTGAACCACCCATCCACATTACATCCACCAGGATGCTCATCCACCCTTATAGCCACTCACCCACCTGCTCATCCATCCTTATAGCCACTAACCCATCCACCCATCCACCCACCCATCCACTGTTCAACCACCCATTCACTAACATGCCCTCATCCACCACTCGGTACCCTATAGAGTCACCATTCAGTAGCTCATTTTTCTCATTCCTCTGATGTCCCCATCTACCCATTTCATTTCTTGCTTTCTCTTCTTCCAGCTGCATCAATAACATCCTTCCCCAGTGCATCCAGCAGTGGCAAAGGAGCCCCTGCATTGCCAATGAGCATGGCAAGAAAATGCTCGAGCACATCCACCATGAGCAGCAGGACACCTATACTCGCCTGAAGGACACGGAGTGCCATTTCCATGAACTTGAGGCCATCATTCTGCATGGCAAACAGTAGGCTGTGTGCACGGATTACTAGGCGAGAGGGCATTGGTGAGGTAGAGCTTAAAGGTACCTGGCCTCTTGTCCTGTCCCTCCCCATCCTGTACTGCTTCCCTGGCCCCTCCATTGTCCTGTGCAGAACAACAAAGGTGAAAAGGGCAGCAAAGACCTGCAGATCTTTTGTGTCTCCTGCGGGCAGCCCATCTCTAAGTGTGTCGCCTTGCGCCACATGGAATGCTGCTTTGCCAAGGTTGGAACATTGGCTGGGAGTCAGATGGGACAAGGGTGGTTTTGGTTGGGTGGGGTGGCACATGGGTAGGGTCCATGTGGTGGGGGCAGGTTTGACGCCTGGATATTTGTTATACGAGGAATGCAACACACATCCATGGCTTTCCCTGTGTGCTCTTCCCCCACACCCAGTATGAGAGCCAAGGTCAGGGCATTAACCAGTGGTGAGGGGGACACTGGCTGTGCAGACAGGAGCATAGGGTCTGCAGGGGACAACAGACCTGGTGTTTGGAGCTTTATTGTAGGAGGACACACAGCATATGTCCACAGTTCCTACCATTTGTGCTCTTTCTTCCCCAGTGTGAGTGCCAATTGTCCATTGGGTCCCTGTACCCTACTTGCATTGAAGGGTGAGTGTGGGGGCTAGTAAGGGTTGAAGGCATTATGTGGACAGGGTCAGAAGCAAGGTTGAGCAAGGTCAGGGGCAGGATGTGGGTGGGCTCAGAGGCAGAGGCGGGTGTAGTTAGAGGCATGGTATGGGCGGGGTCTGGGACTAGGTGCAGGTAGGGTTCTGGGGTGGGACCTCCCTCCTCCTGACTTTCAGCACCTCACTTTTCCACCCCCCTCCAGGACCACATGGCTCTTCCGTGATGCCTACAGTCTGAAGAGTAAGAGGTACTGTAAGCGCCTCAAGGTGCTGTGTTCTGAGCACTCTTGGGATCCCAAGGTGAGACCCTTCCTTACCTCATCACCTTCCATTCCTCCAATCCTCCCTGCCTGACTGCCCTCCGCATCTCCTCAGCAACCCCTGTGTGTCCCCCTTCCCTTCCCGACCACCCCATGTTCCATGCTCCTTGCTGCCTCTCACCCTCTCTTCTTCCTTTTCTCTCTAACTGGCTGTCTGTATTCATGCCCTCCTTGCCCGACCACCTTCCGGATGGTCCTGCCCCTCCTCACTGCAGAAGCACCCCCCCCAATTCTGATCCTCTTCTTGCTCGACCATCCTCCCTTCCTGCCCCACCGCCTGCCTGGCCAACCCGCTGTACCCTCCTCCTTGTGTGGCACCCTCAACTTCTCTTCCTCACTTTCTGACTTTCCTCCATTCTGATCATTTTCCCTGCCTCACTGACCCCTGATTCTATTTTCTGCCTGTCACCTACATCCTTTCTTCCTCCCTGTTTGACCGCTCCCCATTCTCTCCCTCCACCCTCCTCTCCTTCACCTCAGCCCTCACCTCCCCTCTGCATCAACAAACCCCACTCATCTACTTCTCCTCCTTGGACCACCCTCAACCCTTCCCTCCTCCTGCCGGACTGCTTTCCAGCCCTCCAGCTCTCCAGCTCTCCCTGGCCCACCTGCCCTCCAGCATCCCTCCTTCTGTTGGATCTCTTTCTGTGCTTCTGTTCTTACCTGCGTCACCTGCATTCTTCCATCCCTGCTTAGTCAACCTCATTCCTCTATCCTCTATGCCTGATCACCCGCTATTTATCCTCTCTTCTCTGAATTCCTCTCTTCCCCCTGCCTGATCACTCCCTATCCCTCTCCTCTCTGTCCTCCATCCCCCTATTGTTTCCCTGTGCCTGATCATTCCCCAGGGCTACCCTCCTTCATAGCTCATCCTCCTTTATTCTTCACCATAGGTGCCAAAGGATGAGGTGGGCGGTTGTCCACTAGTGCATAATGTCTTTGAGTTCACGGGTAATTTCTGTTGCCTCCCCAAATGCCTGTGCAACTGCTACTATAGCTGGGAGAAGCTGAGGCGTGCCGAGGTAGACCTGGAGCGCATGCAGGCGGTAGGTGCCATGCCGAGGGGGCTGGGAGATGGGGTAGGATCCTGGACTCCCTCTCGAGTATTCAGGTCCCACAGTTGCACAAGCTGGAACAGCTGTTTGAGCAGGAGCAGAAGGTGCACACGTCTTTGATGAACCGGGTGGGGCTGCTGGCTCTGATGCTGCACAAGACGATCCAGCATGACCCATTCACCAGTGACCTGTGCTCCAGGGTGGACTAACCCTTGCTGGACCTAGGTCCCATATACCACACTCTGTGTAAAGGTGACACCTCACAAATCCCTCCTCCCACAACTGCTGCTCCATCCACCTTTTTCTTAGGGCATCTTGGAGTTTCTCTCTGTGCTTCTCTGTCCACCATTTGGTCTCCTGTCTCTCTGTCTACCCTTCCTTGGTAGTGGTCGGGGGGATTGTCCAAAAATTCCCCATTCCCATCCATTCCTCCATCCCTGTGCCTTTTTTCCCTGAACCTGGGTGAGGCCAAGGGATCTGCCCTGCTGTTACATCCACTATCTAGAATTTTCTTCATCAACTTTGGAAGAACAAGGATTTTGATAGCTCATGATGTTCCCTAAACCTGTCTCTCTGGCTGCAAACCCAATTCCAAACCTCCAATAGTTGGTGGGTGACAGGCCCCACCCTCATAGCCATCATGCCCCTACCCGCACCCATCTTGTCCCGTTCCTGACCTTCCCTCAAGGTCCTTGCCCTGTCAGTCTTGTCCCATCTCAGTCCAACCCCAGTCTGTCCTGCCTTTCACTTCCGGGCCCCCTCTTCCCACCACCCTGCTCTGACTGTGCCCTGTCCTTTCCAGCCTGTCCTGTCACACCTATTTCACACCTGTAGGTTTGCCAGAAGGTGGCTTCTGCCACATCTGCCTTTGCCAGCCCCCATCCAGGCCTTCTGTGCCATTGGAGGTTCATCCAGTAGTGTTGCTTGTGGGTGCTGGTATGTCTCCAATGACAGTCCTGAACGACATTTCCTAATTTTTTTCCTATGCTCACTGATACCTTATGATTTTTTTTTTTTTTTTTTTTTTTTTTTGAGATGGAGTTTCTTGCCCTGTCACCCAGGCTAGAGTGCAGTGGCCCAATCTCAGCTCACTGCAACCTCTGCCTCCAGGGTTCAAGTGATTCTCCTGCCTCAGCCTCCTGAGTAGCTGGGATTACAGGTGCACACCACCATGCCCTGGCATTCTTTTGTATTTTTAGTAGAGATGGGGTTTTACCATGTTGGCCAGGCTGGTCTCGAACTCCTGACCTCAGTTGATCCGCCTGCCTTGGCCTCCCAAAGTGCTGGGATTACAGGCGTGAGCCACCACACCCAGCCCTTATGATTTTTTAAAATCTGTTTTTATAATTACTCTCCTCCCAGGAACTCATATAGTTCTAAATGTTTAAGTGTGTTGCTCTAGACTTTATACCTCATATTCCAGTACAACTACTTTACATTACTACTTGTCTGGTACAATATCTCCTTTCTCATTACTAATATTGTGTTTCTTTCTTTTTTTTCAATTTGATCAGATTTCCCAGAGCAGCTTTTTATTTATTTATACTTCCTAATTTTATATTTATTTTATTTATATAAACTTCTATTTGTATTACTTGTCACTTCTTGACTCTTTATTTTGTGTTTTTATTTTTATGTTTTTTATTTAATTTTGCTGTTCTCCTAATTTCCTAAGTCATGTTCCCAACTCGATTATTTTGGGGCTTCCAGTCTTTTTTTTTTTTTTTTTTTTAGTAAAGTATTTGAGACTAAACACTTTCGTCTACGTGTGGCTATGTTTCAAACACTCTGGTATGGAAGGTGAAACCACAGAATTGACTTCTCATTTTGATCCTAGGTATTGAAGAAAGCTTCTTAGGTTCTTACTGGTTAAGGTAGTTTAGTTGTCTTTTTTTATTTTTATGTAATTATGCTTTTTATTATCATCAGAGAATGTAGCCTGTAGAATATGAATTTGTAAATGTTATTCAATATTTTCTCTGTGGCCTGGGTACGTGACCCAATTTTGTAAAACTTTCATGGATATAAGAGAAGAAACTATATTCTCTGTTAAATATTAGGACTTGGTGGGGACTTTTCAATCTAGTTGGATGATTTATTTTTTTCTTTCTGGCTACTTCAGCTGTTATATTATAAAAAGGTAGAATAAATCTATTGTAACATTTTAAAACAAATTTCTCCTGTGGTTCTGTGTTTTTTGGGGGGAGATGAATCCTAAAGTATATATCTTAGACCATTTCACACAGTGACATTACGTATTTTTTTTTTTCTTTTAAGATGGAGTCCCGCTCTGTCACTCAGGCTGGAGTACAGTGACCCGATCTTGGCTCACTGCAACCTCTGCCTCCCAGGTTCAAGCATTTCTCCTGCCTCAGTCTCCTGAGTAGCTGGGATTACAGGCATGTGCCACCACGCCCGGCTAGTTTTTGTATTTTTAGTAGAGATGTGGTTTCTCCAAATTGACCAGGCTGGTCTCGAACTCCTGACCTCTAGTGATCTGCCCGCCTCGGCCTTCCAAAGTGCTGGGATTACAGGTGTGAGTCACTGTGCCTGGTCAATTTCTGTTCATTTTTGTCCCTCCTGTTTTCCTCATTAGTTTGGAAAGTTTTATTTTTATTAATTGTCCCATTATATACTTTTCCCATTTCCAACAGGCATGATTTATTTCCTTTACTATTTTATCCGAATATAACTGGACCTTATTTTATAGAAAAAGATGAATAGTATTGCTTTCTTATTTTTCTAGAAAAATTTAATTTAAAGACTATATTTTTCTTATAGGTTGAGTTAATCCTGCTTCAAGAAATCTCACCTAACATTTTTTTTTTTTTTTTTTGAGATGGAGTCTAGCTCTGTCGCCCAGGCTGGAGTGCAGTGGCCGGATCTCAGCTCACTGCAAGCTCTGCCCCCCGGGTTTACGCCATTCTCCGGCCTCAGCCTCCCGAGTAGCTGGGACTACAGGTGCCCGCCACCTCGCCCGGCTCGTTTTTTGTATTTTTTAGTAGAGACGGGGTTTCACCGTGTTAGCCAGGATGGTCTCGATCTCCTGACCTCGTGATCCGCCCGTCTCGGCCTCCCAAAGTGCTGGGATTACAGGCTTGAGCCACCGCACCGGGCCTCACCTAACATTTTTATTCAAACTCCCCAGTGACTTCATCTATTATAATTTAACTTTAACTGTATGAGTGTGTGCTCAGGGGTGTGTATTTTACCTCAACATTAATTGTGGACCATTGTTTTGCTCTCTTATTTTGAGATCTCTCTTTGGATTTCATATCCATTTATTTAGAATATATCCCTGAGTGTTTTCTTTAAGCAGAATAAATTGGTGAAACACTATTCAAATTATTTCATGTCTGAAACTGTCATTCTTTTGCCCTGACCAAGGAATGGTTTCTTGGGATGGGGTACAGGATTGGAATTCTTATCTCTCCATGGCCTATGGTAGGAGTGTCCAATCTTTTGGCTTCCTGGGTCACACTGGAAGAAGAAGAATTGTCTTGGGCCACACATAAAATATAATAATACTAACAATAGCTGATGAGCTAAAAAAAAAAAATAGCAAAAAAAAAAAATCTCAAAATTCTTTAAGAAAGTTTACAAATTTGTGTTGGGCTGCATTCAAAGCTGTCCTGGGCTACATGTGGCCCATGGGCCGCAGGTTGGACAAGCTTGGGCTATGGGAAGTAGCTTCTATGATAACCCTCAGTGATCCCTGCCTCCTGGAATTCATCACCTTCTCTCCATTTGAGTAACTTGCTTCTAACCAATACAATACCTTAACATTGAGAGGATACCACCTTTGGGGTTAGATTACAAGAGATCATAGTTTTTGTCTTGGTGACAGGCTCTTTCCCTTGTTGGCTCTGGCAAAGCAACATGCCATGTTGGGAAGGCCCATGTAGCAAGAGACTAAGGATAGCCTCCAACTATCAGAAACTGAGGCTTTCAGTACATTCCAACATCCCAAAAGGGATGGAACCCTGTGAACAACCAAATAAGTGAGCTTGGAATTAAGTCTTTCCCCAGTTCAGCCTTCAGATGAGGCCACAACTCCTGGCTGACACTTTGATTGTAGCCCTATGAGAGACTCTGAAACAGAGGACCCAGCTAAGCCATACCCAGATTCCTAACCTACAGAAACCATGAGAGTGTGTTTTTAAGGGCATCAAGTTTTTATAATGGTAATTTATAATACAGCAATAGATAACTAATACATGGTCTGTAGATGTTAAATGACATCTGAATTCAATTTTTGTCAATGAGCTGTCTGCTGCTGGTCTTATTCCTCTCCCTTGTATAAAACTTGTTTCTGCATGGAAGTGTTTAAGAATTTCTCCTCGTCTTTGGACTCTAAGACTGTAACCTTTGTCTGCAAAACAGAGAGAGATTTTTAAAAAGGCTGTAACCAAATTTGGTCATTGCAAGGGTTCCTGTGGTGATTATTTTTAGCAGCTTTGCAGGGGAGGATCAGTGATTTAGTGATCACCTTTTACTGTACATCAGAATCTTCTGTGAAGTTGAGATGGAAGAGAGGGGGGATGTGAAGGGTTCATCCCCATGGCCTAGGGGAGAGGGGGAGGCAGCTCCCTGCAGGGTGTCTTGGGGGAGATCCGGTGCGGGCAGCCACCAGCCTTAGCCAGGGAGATGCTATCCCCCACCCCAGCAGGGATCCTTCCCTCTCCATTGATTCTTTACAGATGTCAGCTGATTCTCAACAGCACTCCTTTTCCCCCTGTCCTCTGGGGATGTGCCGATTTCTCCTCTATCCTGATTTAGGTACAGAAAAACCCTTTTTCCCTTGGAACTGAGAGACTGGCGGGGTAGTAGGGCCACCACAGTCTCCGGGGTCCTTCTGGCTCTCCCTCCTCCCTTCAAAGATTAATAAAATGGCCCCAGAAGGCAAGTGACTCGTCCAGGCCTCTCAGGTTGGCAGTGAGAGGACTAGACTGGAGCCAGGTCTCCTGACTGTGTCTTCCACCCTCGCCCACCACAGCTGAGATCAATTTTCCCACTCAAAGTTCACGCTGAGATTCTGTAAACTGAGGAGGACGATGAGTGAGCCAGGCCCTGGCCGACAGCTCCCTTCTTTCAGACCTGCCTGTGGATCCTGTCGGCTTTGGAAGGGTTCATCGTCTCAGGGGCTCAGGGTCATGCAGTCAATAAGCCCGAATATATTCTGAAACGCTGTTGTTTTGGTTTTGTTTATTATATAATTATATTCCTAATATTAAGTTATGCATTATGAATAAATACAAAGAAGAAAGTAAAAATGACCTCTAACTCTGACATCTCCTAAATATAAATCTATCAATGATTTGATTTATTTCCTTCCATTTTTTTTTTTTTTGGGGTATGTGCTTTGGTGCTTATGTTTGCAAGTGATCAGTATATTCATATGTGCACTTTTAGTTTAAATGAAAACTAGAATCATGTTATTGGGTTACCTTGTTTTTTTACGTTGTATTTTAACTTAAATATTTTTCCATGGCAGCATATATTTTTCTAAACAATTTTAACAGCTGCAAATAGCGTATCTTTGAACATATCATAATTTATATAACCAATATGCTGTTAATAAATATTTATGAAAGTTGGTTTTGGTTTTAACTGTTATGAACATCACCGTGGTAAAATTCCTACATTTAAATCTTTGTGCGCATACATGATTATTTTCTACAATTTCTAACCCATAGAAATTGTACCCTTGGGTTAGGGTGTAAGGACAGGTGATAATAATAAATGGGCTGGGCGCTGTGGCTCACACCTGTAATCTCAGCACTTTGGGAGGCAGAGGTGGGTGGATCAGTTGAGGTCAGGGGTTGCAGACCAGCCTGGTCAACATGGTGAAACCGTGTCTCTACTAAAAATACAAGTGGGCATGGCGGCACACACCTATAATCCCAGCTACTTGAGAGGCTGACACTGGAGAATCTCTGGAACCTGGGAGGCAGAGGTTGCAGTGAGCCCAGATCACGCCACTACACTCCAGCCTGGGCGACACAGCAAGATTCTTGTCTCAATAAATAAATAAAAATTAGCCAGGCATGGTGGCACGCGCCTATAATCCCAGCTACTTCAGAGGCTGAGACACTAGAATCACTGGCACCAGGGAGGCAGAGGTTGTAGTGAGCTGAGATCATGCCACTGCACTCCAGCCTGGGCGACAGAACTGTGAGGAAAAGAAAGAGAGATCAGACTGTTACTGTGTCTATGTAGAAAGAAGTAGACATAAGAGACTCCATTTTGTTCTGTACTAAGAAAAATTCTTCTGCTTTGAGATGCTGTTAATCTGTAACCCTACCCCCAACCCTGTGCTTGCAGAGACATGTGCTGTGTTTACTCAAGGCTTAATGGATTTAGGGATATGCAGGATATGCTTTGTTAAGCAAGTGCTTGAAGGCAGTATGCTTGTTAAGAGTCATCATCACCCTCGGCCGGGCGCGGTGGCTCAAGCCTGTAATCCCAGCACTTTGGGAGGCCGAGACGGGCGGATCACGAGGTCAGGAGATCGAGACCATCCTGGCTAACACGGTGAAACCCCGTCTCTACTAAAAATACAAAAACTAGCCGGGCGAGGTGGCGGGCGCCTGTAGTCCCAGCTACTCGGGAGGCTGAGGCAGGAGAATGGCGTAAACCCGGGAGGCGGAGCTTGCAGTGAGCTGAGATCTGGCCACTGCACTCCAGTCCGGGCGACAGAGCGAGACTCCGCCTCAAAAAAAAAAAAAAAAAGTCATCATCACTCTCTAATCTCAAGTATCCAGGGACACAATACACTGCAGAAGGCCGCAGGGACCTCTGCCTAGGAAAGCCAGGTGTTGTCCAGGGTTTCTCCCCATGTGGTAGTCTGAGATATGGCCTTGTGGGAAGGGAAAGACCTGACAGTCCCCCAGTGTGACACACGTAAAGGGTCTGTGCTGAGGAGGATTGGTAAAATAGGAAGGCCTCTTTGCAGTTGAGATAAGAGGAAGGCATCTGTCTCCTGCTTGTCCCTGGGCAATGGAATGTCTTGGTGTAAAACCCGATTGTATGTTCTATTTACTGAGATACAGGAAAACTGCCTTAGGGCTGGAGGTGAGACATGCTGGTGGCAGTACTGCTATTTAATGCACCAAAGATGTTTATGTATGTGCACATCATGTTTTCTTAACCTTGTTTATGACACAGAGACATTTGTTCACGTTTTCCTGCTGACCCTCTCCCCCCTATTACGCTATTGTCCTACCACAGCCCTCTCTCCGAGATGGTAAAAATAATGATCAATAAATACTTAGGGAACTCAGAGACCGGTGCCGGCACTGGTCCTCCGTATGCTGAGTGCTGGTCCCCCGGGCCCACTTTTCTTTCTCTATACTTTGTCTCTGTGTCTCTTTCTTTTCTCAAGTCTCTCATTCCACCTGGCGAGAAACACCCACAGGTGTGGAGGGGCTGGTCCCCTTCACAGGACGAGACTCTGTCTCAAAAATAAATAAATAAAAATACAAAAATTAGCCCGGCATGGTGGCACACACCTGTAATCCCAGCTACTCCAGAGGCTGAGGCATGAGAATCGCTGGAACCCAGGAGGTGGAGGTTGCAGTAAGCTGCGCCACTGCACTCCAGCCTGGGCGACAGAAAGAAACTGTGTCTCAAATAATAATAATAATAAATGAATTGGGAGGGGACAATTGCATACTTAGTCCCAATGAGAAATCTGCCTTTCTCCAAGTGCTACATGATCAAATCAGTCACACATACGCAGCTTGTGATCACAAAGGCATGGAATTCTCTGGCTCTCCATGGGGTGCAGCCTCTTGTCCAGCTGAAGTGTGGAGATTTCCAGGCTGCTGAATCTGAGCAATACAACCTTGACTTCACAGACCTATGTCCCTTCCCAAGAAAGTCAGGAAATAACCACGTTTCTCATGAGTCATCATTAATTCATGTATTTGTTGGTTGCACCTGTTGTAGTTGAGCAGCTTTTGTGGGCTTTTAAGAATCCCTGTAGTAAAATGTATAAGTATAGCTCCATAAAAATCAGATCAGAGAAAATATAGAAAGAATGGACGAAGTCAGGACCAGAATCGATTTGGGCTGTAGGCATTTGGGCCCTAGGGTTCTGCAGAGTAACTAAAATTAAGCTGCAAGTTTCCTTCTGAGCTTCCTATCAGACATAGCTGGAAAGAAAATGCAATTATTTGTAGGATATACCTTTGCCACAGGGAGAAAAATGAACTACAAGGGTAAAGAAAAATTTTTCCAGGGGAAAGATTTCCTGATAATTGAATGTAAACCATCTCCTACCCCCTTTATTTTTGAGACGGGGTCCTGCTCTGTTGTCCAGGCTGGAGTGCAGTGGCTCGGTCTCAGCTCACTGCAAACTCTGCCTCCCGGGCTCAAGCGATTCTCCAGCCTCAGCCTCCTGAGTAGCTGGGATTACAGGCACGTGCCACCATGCCTGGCTAATTTTTGTATTATTTATTTATTTATTAGAGACAGAGTCTCGCTCTGTCACCCAGGCTGTAGTGCAATGGCGCCATCTCAGCTCACTGTAAACTCCGCCTCCTGGGCTCAAGGGATTCTCCAGCCTCAGCCTCCCAAGTAGTTGGGATTACAGGTGCCCGCCACCATGCCTGGCTAATTTTTGTATTTTTAGTAGAGATGGGATTTTGCCATGTTGGCCAGGCTGGTCTCGAACTCCTGGCCTCAAGTGATCCGCCTGTCTTGGCCTCCCAAAGAGCTGGGATTACAGGTGTGAGCCACCATTGACTTCCATTTAGGAAGTCAATCTCACGTTTTCTGGGAGAGCTCGATGCCTTTGAAATGCCCTGAAGGTGTATTAGTCAGAGCTAATAGGGTATACAGACATATATAAGAGGGAATTTATTATGGGAATTTGCTCACACCATTATGGAAGCCAAGAAGTCCCCTCCATCTTCTTTCTGCAAGCTAGAGAACTAGAAAAGCTGAAGCTGATCATGTAATTCAGTTTGAGTCTGAAGGCCTGAGAACCAGGGGAGTTGATGGTATAACTACCAGTCCCAGGCCAAAGGCTTGAAAAATGGGGTAGGGGGTGAGGGGATGGTGTTGGTGTAAGCCCTGGTGTCTGAAGGCCCAAGAACCAATAGCCTCAATGTCTGAGGGCAGGAAAAGATGGATGTTCGCAGCTCGAGCAGAGAGGGTAAATCTGCCCTTCCTCCATGTTTTTGTTCTATTCAGTCCCTCAGTGGATTAGATGATGCCTGCCCACACTGGTGAGGACAAATCTTTACACAGTCTGCTGATTCAAATGTTAATGTTTTCTGGAAACACCCTCACAGTCACACCTAGCAATAATGTTTTACCAGCTATCTGGGCATCTTAGCCCAGTTGAGTTGATACAAAATGAACCGTCACAGAAGGTAACTCATCTCGAAAGTTCTAAACTCCCTTAACACACTTCTTCTCTAAAAGAAGGTTTATAACTTCAATTTTTCTCTATCTTGAATTGGAATGTCTACAACTGTTATTATATGTCTGCCCAACCACTGTATGTTCAGTGTTTTGGGGGAAGATAACCCATCTCTTCTGTTTTCACAGGTGCACATACAGAAAGAGAATTGTGCCTCAGAAGCTGTACTTAATGGATGACACCCAGGAGCCTCATCTGCACCTGGACCTAATATGGTGATAAAATTTTAGGCTTGGAGCTGATACTGTAATGAGGTGAGCCTTTTGGGACCTTGGAATGGGGTGAATGTATTTTGCATGTGAGAGGGATATAAAGCATTGGTGGTAAGAGGGAAGACTCTGGTGGACACACAGGAAGTGTGTCACACAATCTTGTATAATTTCCTCTCCTTGGGTGCAAGTAGAATCTCTGTGACTTGTTTCTAGCAAATAGAATATGGCAAAGGTGATGGGATATCACTCCCTCGATCAGATTATATTACATTCAAAGATGATATGATGTAACTCCCATGATTTCGTTACAGTATCTAACACTTTGCTTTAGTAGTCTGGCACAAGAGATTCTCCTTACTGGCTTAATGAGGTAAGCATCTATATTGAGGAAACCCACATGGCAAGAAACTGCAGGCAGCCTCTAGAAACCATGGGTGGCCTCTTCGATTTGAAGGTAGCCTCCAGCTGACAACCAGTAAGAAGCCAGGGCCCTAAGTCATGTAGCTGCAAGAAAATAAAATCTGCCAATGATGTGAATGATCTTGGAAGTGGAGTCTTCCCAGTCAAGTTTCCAGATGAAAATATAGCCTGGCTGACACCTTGTGAGATCTTGAACAGAGGACTTAGTTAAGCTATGTGTGAACTTTTGACACATAGAAACTGTGAAATAATAAAAGTGTGTTGTCTTAAGCTACTAAGTTCGTGGGAATTTGTTACGCAGCAATGGAAAACTAATAGGATATCTCATGCTCTAGTTCATTGTTTCACATTTTCCTCAATGTCTATCATATAAAGCTCCATTTTGTATCTGGGCTTTTGATTATTTTGTGTACTGCATATGTGGACAATATGCATATTTTCATTTTTCATTCAGTTGCTTCTGTTCCATGAAATAGTTCTTAACTACTCTAGTGTACTTTTCCACTTTTTTGATTCCCTAGTCTGCAAATTCTTCAAACTAGAGAGTTTTAAACCATATGGTATTTGATGCTTTTGTCTTTCTTTTATTTTAAGTAAATCCTTGATAATAAGGGATTATATTTTACTTTTCATTACTCCAGCGCTAAGGACATAGAACCTATTTAGAATATTGAAGGTATTAAATATATGGAGGTAGTCAGAGGAGAATATTTTGTTTTATTTTTAAAATGTCTGGTGAGAGAAACTCAAAGGAACATAAATTATAACTGAAAAGAGAAAACAATGGCTTTAAAGCCAAAATTATTAGGCTTTCTACAATAATCCCCTCCAATATAATGGAAATCTAGTAAAAACAATTGTTTAAAAACAAGTGGCAGAGTGTATTTGCTTTTGGAGTGCAAAAAAAAAATAAAATAAAATATGTTCCCTGAATTCAGACATGGAAGATTGAGAGTAATTTTCAGCACAGCGGACACTTAATTTATTCTTGAGCCCATATAAATTTTGTATTTGTGGAAATAGGCATGAAAATTAAGCTTTCTGGAGAAGAACATGAAGTTAAGATTGGAATTGCAAATAAACTGGATTTTAAAGGCAATTTCATGAGTAATTTGTGGAATGCAAAATCACCTACACAGTCATTTTAAAGACTGATGACTCTTGATCTCTTCATTTATGTATGTTACTGAGTCTGTAGGACAAGGGACTTACAGATGAGTTTTTCAACCTAAGAGTAAATTCTTTGCAATGGACATTGTGGCAATAATCTCAATGATGAAAGGTGCAACACAGGTTAAATGGAAAATTGAAAGTGGAAAAAATACCAAATCAATTTTTAGGAATCCAATGCTTATGTTCTCTAGAATAATTAAAAATCATAACATGTAGGAGGAAAAATATAAAGGTGAAAGAAGAGAGGCTTTTACACAGGACAGAGCTAACATCTAGTATATTAGGCTCACCAAAAAAGGGAAAATAAACTGCATTTAATTAGATTATGCTCAATATCTGAAATTCATGGTGGAATATGAAAATGCCATAATTTACTCATTCTATAAATATTTTGTTGAAACTTACTATGTCACATATTCTATCAGAACGTCACTGTTTCCCATTTTGGGCAAGGATGATATATTAATTATGGTAATTCTAAGCTGCTATACCAAAGAGACTCCAAGATAAACACTTAAATAATGTAGAATTGTGTTGCTCTTTTATGTACTTCTTTTAATAAAACTTGCTTCTTGTGTTCTTTCAGGGACCCAAATTTCTTCCAAGATATCAGCCCTCCATTCTTTTTTCCCTTTATAGCATGTTTTTACTTATCGCATAAATTCACCATTTTCAAGTATACACTTCACTATGTGTGCAACTATCACCACTATCTAATTCCAGAAAATATCCATCATCTCAAAGGGAAACCCCAAACCTATTAGAAGTTAGTCTCACATGTACACATATGTTTATTGCAGCACTGTTCACAATAGCAAAGACTTGGAACCAACCCAGATGCCCATCAATGATAGACTGGATAAAGAAAATGTGGCACATATACACCATAGAATACTATGCAGCCATAAAAAAGGATGAGTTCATGTCCTTTGCAGGGACATGGATAAAGCTGGAAACCATCATTCTCAGCAAACTAACACAGGAACAGAAAACCAAACATCGCATGTTCTCACTCATAAGTGAGAACTGAACAATGAGAACACATGGACGCAGGGAGGGGAACATCACATACTGGGGCCTATTGGGGGTTGGGGTGCTAGGGGAGGGATAGAATTAGGAGAAATACCTAATGTAGATGACGGATTGACGGGTGCAGCAAACCAACATGGCACGTGTATACCTATGTAACAAACCTGCACGTTCTGCACATGTATCCCAGAACTTAAAGTATAATAAAAAAAGAAATATTAAAGAAATAAAAATTAGGCCGGGCGCGGTGGCTCACGCCTGTAATCCCAGCACTTTAGGAGGCCGAGGCGGGCGGATCAGGAGGTCAGGAGATCGAGACCATCCTGGCTAACACAGTGAAACCCCGTCTCTACTGAAAAAAAAATACAAAAAACTAGCCGGGTGAGGTGGTGGGCGCCTGTAGTCCCAGCTACTCAGGAGGCTGAGGCAGGAGAATGGTGTGAACCCGGGAGGCGGAGCTTGTAGTGAGCCGAGATGGCGCCACTGCACTCCAGCCTGGGCGACATAGCGAGACTCCATCTCAAAAAAAAAAAAAAAATTAAAAAAAAAAAAGAAATAAAAATAAAAAAAATATATATATATATATTTAACTGATATTGAAATACCCTTGAATTCCTGAAATACAATGCTCTTTGCCATAGTGTATTACCCTTTTTTGTTGTTGCAATTATTAATAACAGTGCTGGGTTTTTATTTAGAATATTCATTCATATGTATAAGTAAGATTGGTCTATAGTTTTTGTTTTTTTGTTTTGAGACGGAGCCTTGCTCTGTCGCCCAGGCTGGAGTGCAGTGGTGTGATCTTGGCTCACTGCAACTCCGCCTCCTGGGTTCAAGCTGGGATTACAGGCATGCAACACCACGCTGGGTAAATTTTTTTTTTTTTTTTTGAGACGGAGTCTCACTCTGTCACCCAGGCTGGAGTGCAGTGGCGCGATCTCAGCTTACTGCAAGCTCCGCCTCCCGGGTTCATGCCATTCTCCTGCCTCAGCCTCCCGAGTAGCTGGAACTACAGGCGCCTGCCACCATGCCCAGCTAGTTTTTTGTATTTTTAGTAGAGACGGGGTTTCACCGTGTTAGCCAGGATGGTCTTGATCTCCTGACCTTGTGATCCACCTGCCTCGGCCTCCCAAAGTACTGGGATTACAGGTGTGAGCCACCGCGCCTGGCCTGGGTTAATTTTTGTATTTTTAGTAGAGATGGGATGTCGCCATGTTGTCCAGGCTGGTCTCGAACTTCTGACCTCAAGTGATCTACTCACCTTGGCCTCCCAAAGTGCTGGGATTACAGGTGTGAGCTACTGTGCCTGGCCTATAGTTTTGTTTTGTCTTGTGTTTATCAGGTTTTCATATTAATGCTGCACTGGCTATATGAAATGAATTGGTGAGTTTATTGTTTTTTTAATTTGGGATACTTTATTTTTTTTATTTTTATTTTTTTGTTATACTTTAAGTTCTAGGGTACATGTGCATAACGTGCAGGTTTGTTACATATGTATATTTGTGCCATGTTGGTGTGCTGCACCCATCAACTCGTCAGCACCCATCAATTCATCTTTTATATCATGTATAACTCCCCAATGCAATCCCTCCCCCCTCCCCCCTCCCCCCTCCCGATGATAGGCCCTGGTGTGTGATGTTCCTCTTCCCGAGTCCAAGTGATCTCATTGTTCAGTTCCCACCTATGAGTGAGAACATGCGGTGTTTGGTTTTCTCTTCTTGTGATAGTTTGCTAAGAATGATGGTTTCCAGCTGCATCCATGTCCCTACAAAGGACGCAAACTCATCCTTTTTTATGGCTGCATAGTATTCCATGGTGTATATGTGCCACATTTTCTTAATCCAGTCTGTCACAGATGGACATTTGGGTTGATTTCAAGTCTTTGCTATTGTGAATAGTGCTGCAATAAACATACGTGTGCATGTGTCTTTGTAGTAGAATAATTTATAATCCTTTGGGTATATACCCAGTAGTGGGATGGCTGGGTCATATGGTACATCTAGTTCTAGATCCTTGAGGAATTGCCATACTGTTTTCCATAATGGTTGAACTAGTTTACAATCCCACCAACAGTGTAAAAGTGTTCCTATTTCTCCACATCCTCTCCAACACCTGTTGTTTCCTGATTTTTTAATGATTGCCATTCTAACTGGTGTGAGATGGTATCTCATTGTGGTTTTGATTTGCATTTCTCTGATGGCGAGTGATGATGAGCATTTTTTCATGTGTCTGTTGTCTGTATGAATGTCTTCTTTTGAGAAATGTCTGTTCATATCCTTTGCCCACTTTTTGATGGGGTTGTTTGTTTTTTTCTTGTATATTTGTTTGAGTTCTTTGTAGATTCTGGATATTAGCCCTTTGTCAGATGAGTAGGTTGCAAAAATTTTCTCCCATTCTGTAGGTTGCCTGTTCACTCTGATGGTAGTTTCTTTTGCTGTGCAGAAGCTCTTTAGTTTAATTAGATCCCATTTGTCAATGTTGGCTTTTGCTGCCGTTGCTTTTGGTGTTTTAGACATGAAGTCCTTGCCCATGCCTGTGTCCTGAATGGTACTACCTAGATTTTCTTCTAGGGTTTTTATGGTATTAGGTCTAACATTTAAGTCTCTAATCCATCTTGAATTAATCTTCGTATAAGGAGTAAGGAAAGGATCCAGTTTCAGCTTTCTACTTATGGCTAGCCAATTTTCCCAGCACCATTTATTAAATAGGGAATCTTTTCCCCATTTCTTGTTTCTCTCAGGTTTGTCAAAGATCAGATGGCTGTAGATGTGTGGTATTATTTCTGAGGACTCTGTTCTGTTCCATTGGTCTGTATCTCTGTTTTGGTACCAGTACCATGCTGTTTTGGTTACTGTAGCCTTGTAGTATAGTTTGAAGTCAGGTAGCGTGACGCCTCCAGCTTTGTTCTTTTGACTTAGGATTGTCTTGGCAATGCGGGCTCTTTTTTGATTCCATATGAACTTTAAAGCAGTTTTTTCCAATTCTGTGAAGAAACTCATTGGTAGCTTGATGGGGATGGCATTGAATCTATAAATAACCTTGGGCAGTATGGCCATTTTCACGATATTGATTCTTCCTATCCATGAGCATGGTATGTTCTTCCATTTGTTTGTGTCCTCTTTGATTTCACTGAGCAGTGGTTTGTAGTTCTCCTTGAAGAGGTCCTTTACATCCCTTGTAAGTTGGATTCCTAGGTATTTTATTCTCTTTGAAGCAATTGTGAATGGAAGTTCATGCCTGATTTGGCTCTCTGCTTGTCTGTTACTGGTGTATAAGAATGCTTGTGATTTTTGCACATTAATTTTGTATCCTGAGACTTTGCTGAAGTTGCTTATCAGCTTAAGGAGCTTTTGGGCTGAGACGATGGGGTTTTCTAAATATACAATCATGTCATCTGCAAACAGGGACAATTTGACTTCTTCTTTTCCTAACTGAATACCCTTGATTTCTTTCTCTTGCCTGATTGCCCTAGCCAGAACTTCCAACACTATGTTGAATAGGAGTGGTGAGAGAGGGCATCCCTGTCTTGTACCAGTTTTCAAAGGGAATTTTTCCAGTTTTTGCCCATTCAGTATGATATTAGCTGTGGGTTTGTCATAAATAGCTCTTATTATTTTGAGGTACGTTCCATCAATACCGAATTTATTGAGCGTTTTTAGCATGAAGGGCTGTTGAATTTTGTCAAAAGCCTTTTCTGCATCTATTGAGATAATCATGTGGTTCTTGACTTTGGTTCTGTTTATATGCTGGATTATGTTTATTGATTTGCAAATGTTGAACCAGCCTTGCATCCCAGGGATGAAGCCCACTTGATCATGGTGGATAAGCTTTTTGATGTGCTGCTGAATCCGGTTTGCCAGTATTTTATTGAGGATTTTGGCATCGATGTTCATCAGGGATATTGGTCGAAAATTCTCTTTTTTTGTTGTGTCTCTGCCAGGCTTTGGTATCAGGATGATGTTGGCCTCATAAAATGAGTTAGGGAGGATTCCCTCTTTTTCTATTGATTGGAATAGTTTCAGAAGGAATGGTACCAGCTCCTCCTTGTACCTCTGGTAGAATTCAGCTGTGAATCCATCTGGTCCTGGACTTTTTTTGGTGGGTAGGCTATTAATTGTTGCCTCAATTTCAGAGCCTGCTATTGGTCTATTCAGGGATTCAATTTCTTCCTGGTTTAGTCTTGGGAGAGTGTAAGTGTCCAGGAAATTATCCATTTATTCTAGATTTTCTAGTTGATTTGCATAGAGGTGTTTATAGTATTCTCTGATGGTAGTTTGTATTTCTGTGGGGTCGGTGGTGATATCCCCTTTATCATTTTTTATTGCATCTATTTGATTCTTCTCTCTTTTCTTCTTTACTAGTCTTGCTAGCGGTCTGTCAATTTTGTTGATCTTTTCAAAAAACCAACTCCTGGATTCATTGATTTTTTGGAGGGTTTTTTGTGTCTCTATCTCCTTCAGTTCTGCTCTGATCTTAGTTATTTCTTGCCTTCTGCTAGCTTTTGAATGTGTTTGCTCTTGCCTCTCTAGTTCTTTTAATTGTGATGTTAGAGTGTCAATTTTAGATCTTTCCTGCTTTCTCTTGTGGGCATTTAGTGCTATAAATTTCCCTCTACACACTGCTTTAAATGTGTCCCAGAGATTCTGGTATGTTATATCTTTGTTCTCATTGGTTTCAAAGAACATCTTTATTTCTGCCTTCATTTCGTTATGTACCCAGTAGTCATTCAGGAGCAGGTTATTCAGTTTCCATGTAGTTGAGCGGTTTTGATTGAGTTTCTTAGTCCTGAGTTCTAGTTTGATTGCACTGTGGTCTGAGAGACAGTTTGTTATAATTTCTGTTCTTGTACATTTGCTGAGGAGTGCTTTACTTCCAATTATGTGGTCAATTTTGGAATAAGTGCGATGTGGTGCTGAGAAGAATGTATATTCTGTTGATTTGGGGTGGAGAGTTCTATAGATGTCTATTAGGTCCGCTTGGTGCAGAGATGAGTTCAATTCCTGGATATCCTTGTTAACTTTCTGTCTCGTTGATCTGTCTAATGTTGACAGTGGAGTGTTGAAGTCTCCCATTATTATTGTATGGGAGTCTAAGTCTCTTTGTAAGTCTCTAAGGACTTGCTTTATGAGTCTGGGTGCTCCTGTATTGGGTGCATATATATTTAGGATAGTTAGCTCTTCCTGTTGAATTGATCCCTTTACCATTATGTAATGGCCTTCTTTGTCTCTTTTGATCTTTGATGGTTTAGTCTGTTTTATCAGAGACTAGGATTGCAACTCCTGCTTTTTTTTGTTCTCCATTTGCTTGGTAGATCTTCCTCCATCCCTTTATTTTGAGCCTATGTATGTCTCTGCATGTGAGATGGGTCTCCTGAATACAGCAGACTGATGGGTCTTGACTCTTTATCCAGTTTGCCAGTCTGTGTCTTTTAATTGGAGCATTTAGTCCATTTACATTTAAGGTTAATATTGTTATGTGTGAACTTGATCCTGCCATTATGATATTAACTGGTTATTTTGCTCGTTAGTTGATGCAGTTTCTTCCTAGCCTCGATGGTCTTTACATTTTGGCATGTTTTTGCAATGGCTGGTACCCGTTGTTCCTTTCCATGTTTAGTGCTTCCTTCAGGGTCTCTTGTAAGGCAGGCCAGGTGGTGACAAAATCTCTAAGCATTTGCTTATCTGTAAAGGATTTTATTTCTCCTTCACTTATGAAACTTAGTTTGGCTGGATATGAAATTCTGGGTTTAAAATTCTTTTCTTTAAGAACGTTGAATATTGGCCCCCACTCTCTTCTGGCTTGTAGAGTTTCTGCCGAGAGATCTGCTGTTAGTCTGATGGGCTTCCCTTTGTGGGTAACCCGACCTTTCTCTCTGGCTGCCCTTAAGATTTTTTCCTTCATTTCAACTTTGGTGAATCTGGCAATTATGTGTCTTGGAGTTGCTCTTCTGGAGGAGTATCTTTGTGGCATTCTCTGTATTTCCTGAATTTGAATGTTGGCCTGCCCTACTAGGTTGGGGAAGTTCTCCTGGATGATATCCTGAAGAGTGTTTTCCAACTTGGTTCCATTTTCCCCCTCACTTTCAGGCACCCCAATCAGACGTCGATTTGGTCTTTTTACATAATCCCATACTTCTTGCAGGCTTTGTTCATTTCTTTTTCTTCTTTTTTCTTTTGGTTTCTCTTCTCGTTTCATTTCATTCATTTGATCCTCAATCGCTGATACTCTTTCTTCCAGTTGATCGAGTTGGTTACTGAAGCTTGTGCATTTGTCACGTATTTCTCGTGTCATGGTTTTCATCTCTGTCATTTCGTTTATGACCTTCTCTGCATTAATGAGTCTAGCTGTCAATTCTTCCACTCTTTTTTCAAGATTTTTAGTTTCTTTGCGCTGGGTACGTAATTCCTCCTTTAGCTCTGAGAAGTTTGATGGACTGAACACTTCTTCTCTCATCTCGTCAAAGTCATTCTCTGACCAGCTTCGATCCGTTGCTGGCGATGGGCTGCACTCCTTTGCAGGGGGAGATGCGCTCTTATTTTTTGAATTTCCAGCTTTTCTGCCCTGCTTTTTCCCCATCTTTGTGGTTTTATCTGCCTCTGGTCTTTGATGATGGTGACGTACTGATGGGGTTTTGGTATAGGTGTCCTTCCTGTTTGATAGTTTTCCTTCTGACAGTCAGGACCCTCAGCTATAGGTCTGTTGGAGATTGCTTGAGGTCCACTCCAGACCCTGTTTGCCTGGGTATCAGCAGCAGAGGTGGCAGAAGAGCGAGTGTACCTGTCTGATTCTTACTTTGGAAGCTTCCTCTCAGGGGTGTACTCCACCCTGTGAGGTGTGGGGTGTCAGACTGCCCCTAGTGGGGGATGTCTCCCAGTGAGGCTACTCAGGGGTCAGTGACCCACTTGAGCAGGCAGTCTGTCCGTTCTCAGATCTCAGCCTCCGTTTTGGGAGATCCACTCTTCTCTTCAAAGCTGTCAGACAGAGTTGTCCGCGTCTGCTCAGGCCTCTGCTGCTTCCCCTGTTGTTTTTTTAGCTGAGCCCTGCCCCCAGAGGTGGAGTCTATAGAGACAGGGAGGTTTCCTTGAGCTGCTGTGAGCTCCACCCAGTTCGAGCTTCCCAGCGGCTTTGTTTACCTACTTAAGCCTCAGCAATGGTGGGCGCCCCTCCCCCAGCCTCACTGCTGCCTTGCGGTTAGATCGCCGCAGACTGCTATGTTAGCAATGAGGGAGGCTCCATGGGCGTGGGACCCTCCCGGCCAGGTGAGGGATATATTCTTCTGGTGTGCCCGTTTGCTTAAAGCGCGGTATTGGGGTGGGAGTTACCTGATTTTCCAGGTGTTGTGTGTCTCAGTTCCCCTGGCTAGGAAAAGGGATTCCCTTCCCCCTTGCGCTTCCCAGGTGAGGCGATGCCTCGCCCTGCTTCAGCTCTCGCTGGTCAGGCTGCAGCAGCTGACCAGCACCGATTGTCCGGCACTCCCTAGTGAGATGACCCCAGTACCTCAGTTGAAAATGCAGAAATCACCGGTCTTCTGTGTCGGTCGCGCTGGGAGTTGGAGACTGGAGCTGTTCCTATTTGGCCATCTTGCTCCCCCCCCAAGCTTGTACATCTGGGATACTTTAAATAACTTTGGAATTATCCTTCTTGCAACCCTAGTGCTTTTTAAATTATGGATTTAAAAAATCACTTTACACTCTCTTCTTTGTAACTGGTCTATTAACATTCTAAATTTCTTCTTGGGATAGTTTTGGTCATTTATGTTTTTCCAGAAAATTATCCATTTTCTCTAGATTTTCCAATGTGTTGCTATATCATTGCATGCAGCATTTCAAAAGTGAATCTTTCTACCTTCATCTTATTTTACTTCTTGGTAGCATTCTACAGAGTTGAAGATTGTACTTGTGAGTTTTGAGTTTCTTGATTTGTTGAATGGATGTGATGAATTTATATCTTTAGTGTGACCATGTAGAGAAATGTATGATGGATAGTAATGGAAAATTACAGGAAATCTGAAAATTTAATAAATTGTTTGTTGACAACAAAAAAGAAGTCTCAATTTTTCCCTGCCTCCACCCCTTGACAACCAGTAATCTACTTTCTGTCTCTATGGATTTGCCCTCCGGACATTTCATAAACATGGAATCGTGCACTATGTGGCCTTTTGTGTCTGGATTCTTTCACTTAACATAATGTTTTCAAGGTTCTTTTTTGTGGCTGAATAATACTCCATTTTATGAATATACCACATTTTGTTTGTCCATTCGTCAGCTGATGGATAGCTTAGTTTTTCTAGTTTAATGCTAGGCATTTAAAATTTTTAGTTTTTAATTTATAAAGAAAAGAGATTTAATTTTGCCCATGTTTTCTGAAGGCTGTACAGGAAGCATGGTGCCAGCATCTGCTTCTGGTGAGGGCCTCCCTCACTGTTCCACTCATGGCAGAAAGTGAATGAAAGCAAGTCTGTGCAGAGATCACACAGTGGGAGAGAAAGTGAGAGAGAGGGGAGGAAGTGTCAGACTCTTTTAAACGACCAGCTCTGGTGGCAACTAACAGAGTGAGAACTCACTTATTGCTGCCAGGACAGCACCAAGCCATTCATGAGAGATCCATCCTCATGACGCAAACACCTCCCACTAGGCCCCACCTTTAACACTGGGGATCAAACTTCAACATGAGATTTGGATGGGTCAAATATCCAAACTATAGCATTCTGCCCCTCGCCCCACAAACCTCACGTTCTTCTCATGTTGCAAAATGTGATCATCCCTTCCCAACAGTTCCCAAGAATCTTAACTCGTTCTACCATCAGCTCAAAAACTCAAAGTCCAAAATCTCATCTGAGACTTAAGGCAAGTTAATTACAGTGAGCCTGTAAAATGAAAGGCCAGGCACGGTGGCTCACGCCTGTAATCCCAGCACTTTGGGAGGCCGAGGCAGGAGGATCACTTGAGGTCAGGAGTTCGAGACCAGCCTGGCCAACATGGTGAAACCTCATCTCTACTAAAAATACAAAAATTAGCCAGGCCTGGTGGTGCATGCCTGTAATCCCAGCTACTTGAGAGGCTGAGGCAGGAGAATCGCTTGAACCCACGAGGCAGAGGTTGCAGTGAGCCAAGATTGGGCCACTGTACTCCAGCCTGAGTGACAGAGCAAGGCTCCATCTCAAAAAAATAATAATAATAAAATAAAAATAAAAAACAAGTTATTTACTTCCAATGTACAATGCTGGTACAGGCATTGGGTAAACATTCCCATTCCAAAAGGGAGAAATGGGTAACAGGCTCCATGTAAGTTCAACACCCAGCAAAGCAAGCACTAAGTCTTTCTTTAAAAAGTCTTTACAAAATTAGAGACAGGATTTTTCTCTGTTACCCAGGCTGGGGTGCAGTGGATTAACTGCTGCTGAGGGCAACCTTGAACTCCTGGGCTAGAGTGATCCTCCTGCGTCAGCTTACCAAAATGCTGGAATTACAGGCATGAGCCACCATGCCCAGAGAGCATTAAATAACAGTACCTGGTAGATTATAAGTCCTGGATAAATACATGGCAAATAGTAATTGCCACATAAATATTTATAATAAAAATGATCACCATGATCATCATCATTGTCATATGACTCATATTTCCCTGTGTTCCAATTGGGTGAACAATATATGCTTTCTCTTCCGTCGTCTAACTATTCTTTCAGTTATAATTACTCTCTCTTTTACATTTCAGAAGGGGAATTTGGGCTTGAAGTCGCACAGCAGTAAATTCTGAAAAAAACTTGACTTCACAGTGAGATGCTTCCTGTTAGAAAAAATTATGATGACCAGATGGAGAAATATCAGGAACATCCAAACAAACCTTGAAGTCATATTTCTTTCATCAAAAAGAAAACATTAAAACAAGAGAGATTATGGTTATTACAATGTTGTAAAAGTACTTCAAGTGGTTCCAAACATCGTCCTCTGACAAAGGAGACCCTATTAATTTGATTCACTTGTAAAGAATTGGAAACAAAATGTAGACTCACATACTGATAATAGAAGCAGTACCACAAATAACCTTGACAAGATTAACAACCGACTGTTTTCATGCATAGTTCATTCTGTAATAAACATGAAAATATTTGTGCAGGAGAGAAATTTTAAAATGCAATCCATGGAAAGGAAATTCATGTAGAGTGTGTATTCACAAAACTCATAGAGTGCTCTACGGTGCTACAAAGCACTCTATGAGTGTGGTGAATACACAAAGGCTCCATCCAGAAGGCAACACTCAAGGTCCAACAGAGAATTCACACTGGACAGAAACCTGACAAGTGCAGTGGCTGTAGAAAAGCCTTCACTGGGATTTCACATTTCAGGAAACACCAGACAATTTATTCTGAAGAGAGACAATGTGAATACGATAGTCAAGTGCAGTGGTGTGCACCTATAATCCTACCTACTTGGGAAGCTGAGGCAGGAGGATCGCTTGAGTCAGGAGTTCAAGACTACAGTGTGCCATGATCTGATCATGCCTGTGAACAGCCACTGCACTCCAGCCTGCGCCACATAGTGAGACCCCGTATCCTAAAAAAAGAATTATTGTGAATGTGGTACAACATTCAATCAGAAATCAATACTAAAACGCATCAAAAAACTCACAAGGAGAGAAACTTTATGTATGTAATGAATGTGGCAAGGCCTTCAACTGGAAGTCAAACTTCATTTTACCCATCAGATGATTCATGCTGGAGAGAACCTTAGGATGCAATCTTGTGGGAAATTCTTAACTTCCAAGCCACAACTCTTATGGCAGTCAGCAAGTTTACAATGAAGCCAAACTATATTTATGAACCGAATGTAGAAGTGCTTTCACCAAAAAAATTAAGCCTTCTCACACACCAGAAAACTCATACTGGAGAGAAACTCTGTATTGACTGTGAGGACCTTTAGACAGAGGCCAGAGTTGATTATATATCAGAAAATTCATTCTGCAGAAAAGCCTTATTAATGTAGTGTCTGTAGGAAATCTTTTGCTAGGAAATCATGCCTCCAACTGCGTCAGCAAATTCACACAGGAGAGAAACCCTATATATGTTCTGAATGTGGGAAGGCCTTCACCAACAGTTCCACAATGGAGAAATGCTACAAAACTTGCATTTAAGATAAACCCTACAAGTGTAGTGAGTGTGCTAAGGCTCCATTGAGAAATCTGTTCTCATTATGTGTGGAACTATTTATACTTTGGAGAAAACCTGTTTGTTTTTGAAAAACAATAAAGCTTTCTCAGGAATCAGATCTGATTGATTTATGTGGAAAAGCCTTAAGTGAGAAGTTGTTCCTTACTGTACATGTGGGAAATAATTCCCAAGGGAACATTTACAAATGCATGGCAGAAAGGGGGGAATTTCCTTTTAAAAATATTTTTTATTTTATTTTTTGGTAGAGAAGGGGTCTCCCTACATTGCCCAGGCTGGTCTTGAACTCCCGGGCTCAAGCAATCCTTCTGCCTCGGCCTCCCAAGCACTGGGATTATAGGTATGAGCACCATGCCTGGCCAGGAAATTTCTTATTTGCACCAGCCTTATTGATTATCACAATCTTTATGTTGACAATTTAATGCTTTAGGAAAGCTTTCCTGTAAAATTTTTCAAAACAGATTTTTAGTAGAAAAGTTTGTGGGAAATTATGTAAATAATAATGCTATATACCGTGGAAAGTTATGCATTTTAAAGTGTGAAAAAAATGAATGATGGAATCACAATATAGCTCTGAGGGAAACATGCTCTTAAACCCATAAAGATTATGTTGCAAAGTAAAAGGAGTAACAGGAAGTATAAATGTATTGTTATTTTTAAAATCTAAAGCAACTGTGCATTTCACATTCTCTAACAACATATTCTAAAATAAAAATCATGACACTAATTTATTCATCTATAGAGATATCACTCTGTGTGTGTGTGTATTCACGCACACAATAGTGTATGTATAGTTTTTAGTAAATGCATGAACATGATCTAATCATGGATACTGGCTTATGTAATATGTCTTTTATCCTCCTTGTTTACTTTTCTACCCCCTCTTTCCCATTTCATTGCATCTTCACCCACATCAGCAACCCCTAGAGATATCCATCTAGTGTGATCTGTTTTATTTTTGTCCCTGTGCTTATAATTATATACACACACATAAATTATCTCTACATACTTATACTTGTATAGGAATTCATTTCCTCTCTGTTTTAGAAAAGTAGCATTGTTATTCCCACATCCCTGCATCTTCGTTTTTTGCTTCACACCTCTTTAATGGTATTGAATTTTCCCCACCATTACTCATGTGTCAGTTAGTTACTGGGTAATCAACACAAGAGCTCATAGGCATGTATTTGTAAGTGTTCATTCTCACAGATTTACAGTTCAGCTGGGGTTCTGTTCATCCAAGCTAGGCTTGGTTGGGTGGCTCTATTTAAGGTTGTGGTAGCTGTGGCATCTCTACTCTTCAGCTTTCTCAGTCTGGGGCCCAAGCTTTATGGGAAGAGGTTCCCCATGGGAATATTCTTCTCACAGCTATGGCAGAAACATAAGGGGACATGGGAAAACTATGGGGTGACTAATGAGGGTCTGTGGTACGGGTTATGGAGGGATTCTGTGTGGTCAGTGATGAGGAAATCTGTGGAGTTAATAATTGAGGATCTATGTAGTGGGATTCTGTACCTCTTAAAGCCTAGACCTAGAGCTGACACACTCACTCTCACATGCCCTTGACCAAAGTAAGTCACATGTGCAAGTCCAAGTTGAAGAGGCAGGGAAGTATACTCTGCTCATGTGAGGGCAAGACAAGGATGTAGATGCAGGAAGGGCTGAAAGGTTGGGGTCAATGACTTCATCTATCACAAAACAACGTGTTTTTTTTTCTTTTAACAATTTCTCTACTTTTTTATTTTCCACCAGAAGAATGTTTTCAATAAATATGATAGAGAGAGGGAGTAGAACATAAGTAGGTGTATCAGCTCAGGAGACAGACTTTCTAAAATCCATATGGTAAAAACACACATGCTAGTAAAGGAGGAGAAATGAGAGAGGCTAGCCCTGCCCAACTTTAGATTCTACTACAACCCCCCAATAATTAAAGTAGTGGGATACAGACACAAGAATGGACAGACAGACCAGTAGAATGGAAATAAAAATTCCAGGCATAGACTTAAGTATATCTAGAAATTATAGTACTGTATATGAGAAAAGAGTTCAAGACACTGGGGCAGGTCGGGCACAGTGGCTCACACCTGTAATCCCAGCACTTTGGGAGACTGAGGAGGGCGGATCACTTGAGGCCAGGAGTTTGAGACCAGCCTGGCCGACATAGCAAAACCCCTTCTCTATTTTTTCAAATTTAATTTAAAAAAAGACACTGGGGCAAAGATGTAATTTTAAATAACTAGATAGCCATTTAGAAAAAAGGATTAAATTGGATCTATACCTCACACCATACATGAGAATTGTAAGAGCCCAATAATAGACCCCAGGTAGATCCTAACCTTTGTCTTAAACTAAAACTGAAAAGTGTGTGGTCGGGGAAGGAGTGGGACTTAGAAGATGAAACAGCCTCTGATTTCTTTCAGCTGGGAACTGGCCTTCTCCTGACAGCTAGGCTTTGATGTTCTGCTATTGAACATAAACAATTTCCCAGTACAAGAGATAAAAACAGGACCACCCTGTCAGCATGGTGGACCACAGACAAAACAAAAAAAAGAACTCCAGATGTGCTAACTCCAAGTCTCTCGTTTCTCTACAACTTAGGAAGTATCTGGCACAATGTTACCTTTTGCTCAGCAAGTCACTGATTTAGATCAGGGACTCCCTGCTGTGGAGCAGTCTGAATAAAGCATTTCTTACACTTTTCAGCTCAGTCTCAGATTTGAAAGTTTTTAGCTAGAATAAGCTGCAAATGGATGAGAGATCTAAATGTAAAAATAATGAAATCATACAGGTACTAGAAGATAATATACGTGAATTCCTTTCTAACAGCTGTGCAGAAAGGCCTTCTAAATGACCCAAGTCCAGATACCTCATAGATTCGATGTGAGAAAAAAGCTGAATTAGTACACATAAAGTACTTGGAAGTGGAGTTAGTAAGTGCTCCATGAATAGTACACCTGATCCTTCATGCCAGAATTTTTGTTTTGTTTGTTTGTTTTTTGAGACAGGGTCTTGCTCTGTCACCCAGGCTGGAGTCCAGTGACATGATCATGATTTACTGTGATCTTGACCTCCAGGGCTCAAGCAATCTTCTTGCCTCAGTCTCCTGAGGAGCTGGGACCACAGGTGCGTACTGGCACATCCAGCTAATTTATTTTTATTTTTATTTTTTGTAGAGATGGGGGCTCACTATGTTGCCCAGGCTGATCTCGAACTCCTGGGCTCAAGTGATCCTTCTGCGTTGGCCTCACAAAGCGTGGGAATTACAGGTGTGAGCCACCATGCCTCGCCTGTTTTGTTTATTTTTGTTGTCTTGTGTTGTCATTTTTGCGTGCTGATTCATTTCCAGTATCTGCAAGAGCAGAATCCAAAGAAAAATAAAGACTAAGAAAACATCAGTTGTCCATATTAGATATTAATGATAATTGCTTCTATTTTCCTGTGGAGGTTGGGGTGCGTTCTGATGGCTATTAAGAGGGGCTTTTAGAACCCTGCCTCCACTTGCCACCAATACAGTTGTAGTGGGCTGTGCGGTCATAATATCTTCTCCTCCTTTTCCCCAGTATTCTCATCCCAGAACAGCATGTAGCATCCTGACAATTCTCCCAGTGTTATCTCCTAGGCTCTCATTCCTGACTCTTTCCCATCCTCTTCTTAGCAAATGGTCCTTTGACACCATGCTATGCACTGCTTCTCTAAATATTGCAGCAAGCTCTAGGCACCAGCTCCAAAGACACTTCCCTCCAGAAAACCTGTCCAGAGGAGGACCCTACCCTTGCTGCCTGCTGCTCTGGTGTAAGTTCACAACTCTGCTCTGTGAGGCAGGAGGGGCCTTTGTCTTCTGTATGGAATGGACACCTTTCCCAGATAACGATGCCCACAGTGAAGGGCCAAGTGGACACAGCCATATTCCCTTCCCCACAGCACTGCAGACACCTTTTCATTTCTATTGCAGTAGTGAAAGCTGTCCAAACAATACTAAGTAATGGTGATTGTGGAGCCTATCTTGTTGGTTTCTTTGGTGGAGACGTCTTCAGTATTTTTCAATTCAGTGTTATGTTTCTTGATGACTTTTAGTAAATGATCTCTATTGTATTTAAGGTTTTAATATTCCTGCTTTGGTTTGAATTTTGATTGAGAATGACTGCCAGTTTGTGCCCAATGTCTACTGTATATCCATTGATATAATCATGTGTTGCCCTAGGGATCATGTATACTTGCTGTGGTACTATAGCGTCCTTTCTCCTCTGGACCAACCTCCTCTTCAATTAATGCGCTCTGGGTCTCAAAGTGGCTCAGGTGTGGAAACTCACCTCTGTTGCATTGCAGTCCTATCATCCTCAAAGCAATCAGTTAGCAAAAGTCTGTAACAGCTTTTCCTATTGCTAGCCCCGGCCTAGAAAGGAGAGACACCACTGAACTTAGTGATGTCGGTGTCTCTCTCACCTGAAAATTCTTAATGGCCTTTGTAAATAGGACTTCTCATGGCGAGTAACTATCCAGTTTCTGGTAGTGTATCCAGCAGATCCACTTCCCTGAGACTTTGCATCCCTTCTTCCACTAACTGCCATGGCAAATCTGGCATTTCAACATCACTTAGCACAGACTATTGCTTTCCCCATATTGCTAGGAACCATCTCAGTGGTGAATTACATCATTTCCTGAAGTCCTTGCCGAGATGTTAAATCCCGTGTTTCTCTTTTACCCATTCTTGTGTTCTTCCCATCCACCACCTCTTGATCCAATGCCCTCAGAATCCCTCTTGGTCCAGCACCCTCAAAATTTTGCCCCATATGTACTCCTCCAGCTTTTGTTGGTACATGCAGCCCAGGCCTTGCATCGCCTTTGCAGTATAGTCTCTTTCCTACCTTTTCATGCCCAGCACATATCTGGCTGGGTTATGTTGTAGCTTAACCTTATCTATAGGTACAGTGGAAAAGAGGGGAAGTGAGGGTAGATCCTGATGGGGGCACAGTGGAGGGGCTGCACTATAGTTCAGCATAGGGGTGTGTGATAGTCCTTAACAGGGAGGGATGAGCCACTTCTGCAGGCTTACAGTGTTCAGAGATATGGTAGCCAGCATCCAAGATGGACCCTAAAAACCCTTGCCTTCTGGTATTCATGCCCTAGTATAGTCCATTCTCACACTGGTTAAGGACTTGGTCCTGTATGACCAATTCAGTACATTGGAAGCGATGCATGTGACTTGAGTCTACGTCATAGAAACCACTGCAGCTGTTTCCTTGACCTCTCCGATCACTCACTCTGGGGTAAGCCAGCTGCCACGCTGGGAGAACAGCCCTGTGGAGAGAGCCTTGTGGGGAAGAACTGAGGCTCCTGGCCAAGAAACAGCCAGTATGAAATTGCTAGCCATGTGAGTGAGCTAACTTGGAAGTGGACACTCCAGGACCGGATGGCCTTACAGATGACTTTAGCCTCAGCCAATATCTAATGCAACCACAAGAGAAACCCTAAGCAAGAACTGCCGAGGCAAGTCCTTGGATTTCTGACCCACAGAATCTGTAGGCATAATAAATGGTTGTTTTACATAACTAAGTTTTGGAGAAATCTGCAACATAGCCATAATAACTGGAATAAAAGGAATCTGGATATTCAGGATTTTGGAGGTCATCCACCCAGATGTACGCTGTGTCAAGGTCGCTTTCTTTCCCAGTCAGAGCCCTGACCTCGGCTTAGAAGATTTGCCTTAGTTGGGAGTTTAGCTTTGTTTGTACTCTACTGCTCTGACCAAGTCCTGAGCCTTGTCCTTAGTGTCCTTTGCCCTTCCACTTCACGACATGAAAGCTTCTTCTTATGCTGCTGCCAAGGAAGCCCCTTGAGGCTTTTACACTTTGTGTCATTGCCTGTGAACCGCTCTCTGCCTTTTATTGTTGTTTTCTACGTTGTCAATTGAACTTAGCAAAGGCACCAAAAACGTATAGCCTGATTGTTACTATTTCCCCCATGTGCATCTCCCTCCACCAGTAGCCAGCCCAGTTCACCACCTGTGAGAGTTTTAACAATTGAATTGTTTATTCCAGGAGCTGTTTGGACTCCACCTGCTACTAATAATGATGACTTCTTTCTTAGATGGGCAGTGGGTGATGTCGTTCCAAAACCCCATTTCATCCACAGCTTGCTTTCTCAGAGCACTTCTGATACTAATTGTTATGTATTGAGTTCCCTAGGAAGCAGACTCTGAGAAATAGTTTAGAGTACAGGATGTTTGTCAGGGAGGGCCCTTGGGAGAAACACCTGTGGGAAAGAGTGGAAGGAAGCTGGAGTGAACAGAAGCTGAGCTGTGCTGCAGACTAAATGACAGCCTTAGCCAATCCCGCAGGGAGCGTTGGAGCTAGAATAGCTGTTTGCTGTGCTGATCTTTTATTCCCTAGACTTGATCAGACATTGGATGGGGACTGCCCCAGGAAAGGGCATGATCTTGGGCATGGTAGCTCCATGCATCTCAGGCAATTCCTGAAGGGATTTACAGTCCTGAATACTGTCAGCTGATAACTGGGAAACCATCTTTCCTTGGAGATCTGGTGGTATGTCACAGTGACCATGGGAGTTGTTCAACAGACATTGGGCTGAAAGCAAATGGGGTATCTTGATGTTACAGGAATCCCTGCTTACTGGGCCTCTGGTTTAATGAAATATGACCAGAGTGAGTCCATTTTGGAGTAACTAGGCACTCACAAGGCACCTGTAGGGTTAATACTTATGATCTGAAAATAGCCACATTCTAAGTTGACCATCAATTATAAATACAGAATATTTACAGAGCATCTCCCACCAAGCCTGCAGAATGTCCAGATGTCCTAAGCATGCAGCCCACTTTTCTTAAAGATAACATTAATGAGCAAGCTTAGGTTGAAGGATTAATGGTCATTAATAACACCAATTGCTCCTACCTGTAGTGAACACATCTGCACTTTCCAAGTTTAATTCTAGCTCCTTATAGTTTCTTATAAGTAGGGACACTATCAAAGGACAGTGCTTTCCTCCTCTTGCTTTCTGAGGACACCCTACTCTGTAACAGAATAGTTCCTACTAAACTTGCTTCTTTCACTGTTCTCTGTGAATTGTCTCTAATTCTTTCCCGTGCAAGATCCAAGAACCTGCTATTGAAATCTGGATCGGGACCCTCTTTTCTAATAACAGTGAGACCCAGTTAAAGGACCTCATGAGGTTTTCCGCAAACACCGTGATGAAGGAAAATAGGAAGTTCAGCAAATAGTGTGCTGAAGGAAATGGCGGGAGAGCAGACTGCTGGGAGAAAATGGGGAAACAATAGGTGCTGTTCAGGGGACAATAGGGATCTGAGGACAGTATACGATCTCCCAAAGCCCTCTGCGCCCTTTCAATTTCCCCCAACATAACCCTTGAAGCACTTTGGTTTCATTGCCTGTTAACACCTCTCTGCCTTTTATTATTATTTTCTAGATTGTCAATTGCGCTCAGCAGATGTACCCAATACTTTTAGCCTTATTGTTACTAGCCTTGTTGTTACAGAACAATAGTGTGATGGGGGCTAATGATGAACTCATTGACACAGGAATTTTCTCTCAGCCCCTTTGCCAGACTCACAGCAAGGGCACCCTCTCTACTCAGCCCGTGCCACTCAACCCCTTGTGGGAGGGAGCACATGAGCAAGTGAGTGTGGGATAAGCTGTTTTAGTTCTGCTGTCCACAGCCGGATGAACAGCGGCGTGTTAGCAGCTCAGTTGGCTCCTGGCCCCGTCGTGTAGGGTGGCTGCCCTCTGCTGGCGAGGGCAAAGGGCTAGTGCAACAACCTTTATGGGTACCTGCACTAGGTGGGTCCTGAGCTCTTGTTCAGCATCCAAGAAGAATGAGGATGTGCTATAAAAGAGTGAGCAAGGCGGAGGGTTTTACTGAGGGATGAGTGATGAAACAGATTTCTGTGGAGAGGGGACGCGTGGGTGGTCCCCCTACCTGAAGGCAGGAAAGTCCCCAACCCCCCATCCTCTGCTACAGTGTGTCTGAGTCTGGGGCATTCCTGGGCTCAGAATAGGGGAGGGGCAGGCAAACAGGAACAGAAGTTTTCACTCTGGTCTGAGGTTTTACCTGGGACTGTCCTCAGCTTGAAGGTGGGGTTTCACCAGGGACCCACCCCTATCTTCCTAGGTGTTTGGCTGCCTCGTCACTATCATCATTAGCCTCCATCACACTATTATTCTGTGACTCCCTACTGGACCCCAGCACAGTATCTGTGAATCACCAACAACACCCAGGGCAACGTCTACCGACTCCATCAGCATCCCCTAGAACAGCATTTTCTACTCTACCTGACCCTGATCAGAGTCTTCTGACATCCAAATAGCCTGAATCACAGTGTCCAATGACTTAACTAGGCCACAGCTCAGTCACAGCTGTTCCACTTTGAGTTTTAATCTTCTTTGTCAGCAGGCACTCTCTTTGTAACCGAGGGTCCCTGGGTTTTGGAGTATGTAACTGAACTCAGGCCTAGGCCACTAGTTATTTGAAAGCTAAACGCTCAAAAGACAAGCTTTGGTAAAAGGAAAGTTAGCTTTACTCGAGAGAGCCAGCAACCTAGGGGAGGCAGTGAACTAGCATTCAAAGACCACCTCACTAGGTTGTGTCTCTGGATCAGGGAGATTTAAGGGAAATTAGGGGAAATGATGATGAAAACATTTGCACATGTGCAGTCTCAGGTGGGCAGTTAATCATTGCTTTCTCGGTCAATGTTTTGTGGCCTTCTGCAGGTGCTATGAGCGTATATTCTTATCAGGCTGGTCAGCCTGTCCCAGAGTTGTTGGTCAGCATCTTTACTTTTATCTCTGTTGAAGGTCATGTTTCCTGAGGCTGTTTTTCCTGAATAATCTACAAACTCAAGCAAAGTAATAATTATATTCAAACAAATAAACTTTTGTCTAACATGGAGTCAGAACTGTGAAAAAGTATCCATTTTTAACTGTTGCACATTGGGTTCTTATTTCAGAAAGTTCCAGGAAGATCAGCCCCAGCAAAACAAACAAACAAAAACAGATGGATCCAGAGATGTCTGAGTTAGAGATGACTTTGGCAACTCTCCTCATTGGCATACTTAAAACACTGCTCAGGGAGGAGCTTATTTGCCACCTTCTATGTGGAAGCATGTTCATGACTGCACCTGTGCTGCCCTTACTCCACCTCTACATACAATGACTCAGCTAACCAGCCCCGCCAAAGCCCTTGTTTTCATCTTCGTTTCAGGAGGTGCTGCTTTGAGGAATTATCCCCAGTGTCCTCCTTGTTGCAAGTAATAAAATCCTCTTGTTAAATCCTCCTTGGTTGTGGTCATTGGACTGTCACTGCTAAGCAGTCAAACCCACTCGTATGAGTAACACCTTGTTGAGATGTAGCACAAGGATAAGTTGGGTATGTACTCTTAGCCTCCCGCTGGCTCCTGCTTTCACCACCCTAGCAAAGAGATGTGCCAATGCACAGAAATACAACTTCACCTTGACTCTGGGGACATCTGCACCGCCTCATTGAGTATATGTCAACGTATAAGGTCATCTCCACTGAGCCTTGCTGATGCGAGGGAAAGGAAAAGCAGGGTCTGACACACTGCCTGTTGCTGCAGGGTGGGAGCAGAAGCTCAGCTCCCTATTGGGCCCTGCTGATGGCAAGGGTGGAGGAAAACAGGGTGTCCTCTAGCTGTTTCCCAACACTTCATTCTGCCTCACTGATGCCATGTGTGGCTTGATTCTCAGGTTCTAACTGGGATCCACTGACACCCAAGTGGTGGCCTTGTTCAGTCTCATTCCTTCTAGATGGGCCCCACTGGGCCCCACTGACCCAAGGTGTGGCAGGCAAGTGGAGTTCTGACTGGCCCTGACTTTTGCTGCATTGTTCAGTCTTTTCGACACCAGGTAGAGTGGAGGCCCAGCTCACACTGGACCTCCCTGATACTACCATTGTGGAAGAATTGGAGGACTGCCTGCTTTTTCCAGGCAGGGGAATGTATGTAAGATCAGATCTGCACCCCACCTTGGTGACACTAACCTGGCAGGAGAGTCAGAGTGCCACATGCTTCCATTGGGCACAGGATGAAATACTAACTCCCTGCTCTGTCCCATTGACACTACCCCAGCAGGGGATGAGAGCACTGCCCTGTGCTTTCTGCAAGGTGGTGGGGTGGGGATCAGGTCTCCACTCATCTCGCTGAAATGGGTGGGGTCAGGTTTTTCTATTGGTGTTTGGCTGGAATAGGATGGGTACTGCCAAAAAAGTTTTTCTGTTTTTCCTTTTTCACTCCTTGTATAGTAACCACATAAATCTGTTTTCTGTTTAGGTTTGTTCTCTCACCTGTCTGTATTCCTTTGCCTTTGGACTCGTTTGAATTTTTCTGACTATGTTATGATCTCATTAAGGCCTCAACCCAAATAGCTGCTCTTGCCGGCAATGGCAACATCAGGGCCAGGACATTTTTTTCTTTTTTCTTTTTTTTAGACAGGTCTCACTCTGTCACCCAGGCTGGAGTGCAGTGGCACAATCACAGCTCACTGCAGCCTCAATCTACTGGGCACAAGCGATCCTCCCACCTCAGTCTCTCAAGTATCTGGGACTACAGGTATGCAACATCATGCCAAGTTAATATTTTTATTTTTATTTTTTGTAGAGACGAGGTCTCACTATGTTGCCCAGGTTGGTCTTGAACTCCCGGGCTCAAGTGATCCTCCTGCCAGGCCTCTCAAAGTGCTGGGATTACAGGCCAGAGCCCAACAAGGACTCTTTTCTAATTTGTCACAGGAATTGAACTACTTCACTGCATAACATGTGTTCAGTTTTGGTTTGGCTGCCTGACACTGGGGTTTGGTGGTGCCATTTAAAATACCACCAGACCCCATACAGGGCTTGCATTGTCTCTTCTACCATAGGGTTATGTACTCATTCAGTCATAGTTAGACTCCTGATTAGATGATAGCTTCTGCTACCAAAATCCACATCTCCACAGAGTAGAGTGACAGTGAAATATCCCTGCTGAGGACTGGACTGGGATTTTTTTTTAAAGAAGCTATCTCTTTAAGTACAAAGACAAAGTAAAGACAAAGTCAGTGCACAACCCCCAAAATACTAAATATCCCCCTTTTCTTGGCTAAAATGAATGACACCTGCTTCTTTATCAATTTCAGCCTTATCTTCACTCTATCTAGTTCGCCTTCTCTATAGATAAGATTTGTTGAGCTACTCGGTCATAGAATTGTTCTACTTTCTGTAAACTCCCAATTAGAGCTGGTCTCCACCTCCTTGAACCCTCCAGAAAATTGCCCAACCAAAGCTCAAGTCCTATAATATGTCCTTTTAATATCCTCTTGTTGAGATGCTCCATGGTTCCCCATGATGTGCACCCTCCCCTGCTACAATGAGTAATAACCCAACTTACTCAAGTAAAGCTGTGTTCTTGGTGATCTTTGACTGGAGGGCATTGATATCTTGTAACTCTTTGGTTAAAAATTCTTGCTTTTCCTGAATTTTCCATTGGTTTTCTCATCTGGGATTTAATCATGGGATTGCAAGAAGCAAAGTAGGTAGTCTGGCATATTCCCCTCAAGAAACTTGGAAAGGCAAACTACATGGATGAGAAACAATAGGTTGAACCAGTGAGAAACAGCTGGTTGTGCCTATAAGATGGGAAGATTCTCAGAGTTGTGTTGAGCCTGCGGGAGGGGAGACTGTTGTAAATTACTTCAGAATTAATTGGTCTCTGTCAAGAGGTAGATATGAGGGGGAAATGGGCTTAGTACTCGGCAATGTGTACCTCCCTCTTATCCTTAGGAACACTATGAACAACAAAGACAGGTAAGGTAGATTACTCTCTGAGGCTGAGTCATTTGCAAACTAATCTGCTATTCCCTTCACTGGAAAAAGGACTACAGGTGAGCAACCATTCTTTCCTCTATAGCATCCACTTTCTCTTCATCAATCCGAACTCACTCCTTAACTTGTCCTGAAATAGCCCACATCCCTGACATTTTATTAATTCTCTCTCCTGGACTTGACTCCAGAAAGTACCTAAGAGGGTAAATACTATGTAAGACACTGTGAGTAGAACTTTAGACTCTCCACCTCCACTTCTTCTTCCCAGTATACCCATTTAACTAACTGCCCTGGGAACACTGTTAATAAATCTCTGTCCCATCATATGGACTTCCTGTACTGTACCAATAAGGCCCCTGGTTAGGGGGCACATTCTTTCCCTTTCAGGCAATCCCAGAAAGCTTTACCCTTACCCCGGTCATCCCATCTCTTCCATGTAGCAAGCCATGCTGCAAGATCAATTGGAAATTCTGCATCAAAGTGTTGCAAGACATTAACATAATTTGAAAACGTTCTGTAATATGTGGTTTATTCAACAGAAAATTATGGAAAAACATTGACGAGGATCAGAATTCCAGTGATACTGAGTGAGGATCTCCATGAAGAGCTGCTCTTATCTTCAAATTAATTTCCCTAAATTAATTAATTAATAAATAATTTATTTATTTATTTCCCCAAGTGTCCATAAATTAATTTCCCTAAGTGTCCCAAGCAGAGGTTTCACGGGAGGAGAACATTTCTTAAAGCCCTGGCTAGGTTTTTATCAACTAACAAGTGCGTGTATACTTGTGTTAGTCCATTTGCATTGCTATAAAGGAATACCTCAGGCTGGGTAATTTATAAAGGAAAGAGATTTAATTGGCTCACAGTTCTGCAGGCTGTACAGGAAGCATGGCGCCAGCATTTGCTCCTGGTGAGGGCCTCAGGAAGCTTCCAATTATAGCAGAAGGCAAAGGGGAAGCAAGCGCATCACATGATGAGAGCAGGAGCAGGAAAGGGGGAGGATGGAAATGCTATACTCTTTTACAACCAGGTCTCGCGTGAACTCAGAGTGAGAACTCACTCTACCAATGAGGAGAGCACCAAACTGTTCATGAGGAATCCACCTCTGTGACCCAAACTCCTCCCACCAGGTCCCACCTCCAATATTGGAGGTCACATTTCAACATCAGATTTGGAGGACACAAATATTCAAACCATATCGGTACTATTACAAATTATGTCATATTGTCATGTGCATCTAACAATGATTCAGCTCTGATAAGCCACTGTAATACATATAATATGTTTGATTACTGTGCAGCTGTTCTGTACTATAGTTCTGGGACTTCAGGTAACCACTGGAAGCAGACTTCTCTGGTGGCCACACTAGGCATCACTAGTACAGATATATAATTCCACTTTTCTCCCTTTGACACACTCACACATTTAAATTACACACACACATACACAATATTATGTCATCAGGGCTTTCGCTTTGAATGAGGAAGCTGCAATATTAATCTGGAACACAGCTTTACATTTTCTGCAATCAATTTGCCTAGGAAGAAATCTCTTCATTTAAAGATTAATAATAATTATGATGATAATAATAATTGTTCCCGACCCATAAAGATACTACAAAATAAAATAATGGAAGAAAGACAAAGTATCATACACACACACACACACACACACACACACACACACACACACATCCTGGCTTTTGGATTGAGATATATAAATTTTTAAATGTTAAGAAAGTATCCATCATTTCCACTTTTCTTGAAGGATTTTAAATGTTCATACAGTAAAATTGACCTTTTTTGGGCCTGCATCACAGTAAGGATACAGGACAGTTTCATAACCTCTAAAAGATCCCTCATACTACCTCTTTGTAGCCAAATTCTTCCTCCCCACTAGTTCCTGATAATGACTGATCTGTCCTCATCCCTATAGTTTTGTCATTTCCACAATGTTATATAAATGAGATCATATAGTATGTAATCTATCATGAATGGATGTTGAATTTTATAAAGATCTTTTCGGTATCTATGTAAATAATCATACAAGTTTTCTCTTTAGGCTCATTAAAAATAGTGAATTATATTAATATTTTATATATTAATTTTAATATATATAAATAAATATAAATATATATAAATTTTAATCGCATCCCCAGAATTTATTAGCTATATGACATTAGACTGGTTAGTTGTTCTATGTTCCTCAATGAGGATGAAATGAGTTAATCCATGTAGAGCACTTAGACATGCCTGGAACATGAATATTATATGAACATTTGCAAGTATAATTGCTGACGTTATTACCGAATACATTTGAGATTATAGAGACGAGGTTTACACACTTGGGAAGTATCTCAGTTATTTGTTGCTTCAAAATAAATTACCCCAAAACTTAGTGGCTAAAAACGACAATCATTTTATTTGTTCATGATATTACAGGATAGCAGCTTTAACTTGGCTCGTTTGGAGGGCAGAGTGGTTCTGCTAGTCTGCTAATGTCATTAGTGGGGCTGCAGTCATCTGGCAGCTTGATTGGGATTAAATGTTAAGATGGGCTCACTCACAGGTCTGGGGTCTTGGTGGGGATACCTGGAAGGCTGGTACTTCTCTCCACTTGATCTTGCCTCATTCAACAGTCTTGCCCAGGTTTCCTTTCATAGTAGTCTCAAGGCAGCAAAAAGATGAGAACAAAAGCTGCAAGGCCACTTGAAGCTCAGGCTCTGGAACTGACACAATATTTCCACTGTATTCTACTAGTCAAAATAAGTCACAAGGAAGCCCAGATACAAGGGATGGGAAATTGATTCCATCTCTTGATGGAAGGAATTGCAACATAATGCAGCCATATATTTCAACCTATCAGAGGGGAAATTTGGAGATGGACTAATAATAAACGTATAGAAAATTAAATAGACAACTAAGCCAGACAGTTGTTAACTCCAGGGAAGACAAAGAGAGAAACAGTAAAGGAATAGTAATCACAGTATCTATATTATTAAACTCAATTGTGACTACAGTTTACAAAGCCATAATGATAATTATCACTGACCCTAAGTCTGACCACAATTATGATGCATCTCTATTAGGAGGATGGAGGCAGTAGAATTATGTATGCAAGTGATGTGCATAAGGGATGAGATAGAGAACTACATCTTCTTCCAGTAGGAATTCAGTCAGTAGAGAATACTTAATATTGAAAAGTCAAGAAGGAGCAATCTAATTATGTTTCTGACAGTTATGAAGGTAAATACCAATAGAATCCATGAAAAGGGTAAAAGGTGGTTGCCTCTGCGATAAGGGAATGGGATGAGAGGTGGGGCAGAGCAGGAGACAACTATTTTTTGTAACAATTCTTGTAAAAGTACTTGATTATTTTTATGATATGCACATATAATTTTGATAAGTCTAGAATTTTCTCAAAAATCTACCTTAATTAAAATGCAAATGATGGCTGGGCATGGTGGCTCACTTCTGTAATTTCACCACTTTGGGAGGCCGAGGTGGGTGGATCACTTGAGGTTAGGAGTTCAAGACCAGCCTGGCCAATATGGTGAAACCCTGTCTCTACTAAAGATACAAAAAATTAGCCAGGCATGGTGGTGTGTGCCTGTAATCCCAGCTACTCAGGAGGCTGAGGCAGGAGAATTGCTTGAACCTGGGAGGCAGAGGTTGCAGAGAGCCCAGATCATGCCACTGCATTCCAGCCTGGGTAACAGAGTGAGACTTTGTCTCAGAAAAAAAAAAAAAAAAAAAAAAAAAATCCAAATGATAAAGAAGCAAGAAATAGTCAGAAATTTATATGTAAGAGAAATTATTATCAATCTTAGTAAGGTTGTTATCCTTAATATATTAATATATACAAAGCTCTTTAAAAATAGATAAACTGGCCGGGCATGGTGGCTCAAGCCTGTAATTCCAGCACTTTCGGAGGCCGAGGCAGGCAGATCATGAGATCAAGAGATAGAGACCATCCTGGCCAACATGGTGAAACCCGTCTCTACTAAAAATACAAAAAATTAGCTCGGTGTGGTGGCACGCACCTGTAGTCCCAGCTACTCGGGAGGCTGAGGCAGGAGAATTGCTTGAACCTGGGTGGTGGAGGTTGCAGTGAGCCAAGATAGCGCCACTGCATCAAGGCCTGGTGACAGAGTGAGACTCCGTCTCAAAACAAAAAACAAAAAAACACACAACAAAACAAAACAAAAAATAGATAAGCAAAGTCAATCAATAAAAAAACAGATCATCAAGGGAAAGGAAAATAAATTTAAAAAAATGAACAGTTTAAAAGCTTTAAAGGTATATTTCATTTTTAAAGTAATGGAAATTAAATAAAAATGGGATACTATCTATCACGGATCAAATTAAGAAATATAAAACATAATAACATCTAGGGTTGGTCAGAGTGTGGGCTAATGGGCACTGCTTATAGTAGCGTACAACAGTGTAGTGGCAATTTGACAAAGAATATAAAAAAGCTTAATAATGGGCTATTCCCTTTCCTCAAAAGTTATAATCTAGAAATACATGCTAAGGAAATAACCAAAGAGAGTAATTTAAAAATCACAAGCATAGTCAGCACAATTCTGTGAATCAAGGCCGGAAATAATGAGAAACTTAAATAACCAACAGTAATATCTTGGTTAAAATAAAATATATAACATCTAAGGGCTGGGCGCAGTGGCTCACGCCTGTAATCCCAGCACTTTGGAAGGCGAAGGCAGGTGGATCACCTGAGGTCAGGAGTTCGAGATCAGCCTGGCCAGCATAGTGAAACCCCGTCTCCACTAAAAATACAAAAATTAGCTGGGTACGGTGGCACATGCCTGTAATCCCAGCTATTCAGGAGGCTGAGGCAGGAGAATTGCTTGAACCTGGGAGGTGGAGGTTGCAGTGAGCTGAAATTGCGCCACTGCACTCCAGCTTGGGCAACAGAGTGAGACTCTGTCTCAAAACAACAACAACAACAACAAAAAACGATATAATGGAATACTATTTAAATAGCAGACAAAGAATCATTATTACCGACATAAAATATTTAATATGAAAATTATTTTTAAGTTATCAAAAAAGATTCAAACCTTTGCATATAGCATTAATTCATATTGGTAAACTGTATCTACCTTTCCATCCATAAACATACAGAAATGTTATATGTAGATGATAAAATTAGTGGTAATTCATCTTTCTCCATCTTGCTCATCATTTAAAAGATATTTCTGGAACACACATATTTTCCTTGTTTTATTAGAAAAAAACTAAAAACATAATAAAGGTATCCTATCAAAAAATATTTTTGGCCGGGCGCGGTGGCTCAAGCCTGTAATCCCAGCGCTTTGGGAGGCCGAGACGGGCGGATCACGAGGTCAGAAGATCGAGACCATCCTGGCTAACATGGTGAAACCCCGTCTCTACTAAAAAATACAAAAAACTAGCCGGGTGAGGTGGCGGGCGCCTGTAGTCCCAGCTACTCGGGAGGCTGAGGCAGGAGAATGGCGTAAACCCGGGAGGCGGAGCTTGCAGTGAGCTGAGATCCGGCCACTGCACTCCAGCCCGGGCGACAGAGCGAGACTCCGTCTCAAAAAAAAAAAAAAAAAAAAAAAAAAAAAAAAAAAAAATGTTTGAGGGATATCCACCAAATTGCTAAGATTTGTTATTTCTCTGTGAATTATGCACTTGCAAGGTTATTACATTTGTGCAGTGGGTGGGACATGTGAAATAAGTTGAAATCTTGGTTCCTTTTCTTTTAAGTTTTTCTTGTTTAGTAATATAAAAATCATTTAAGGCTCAGAAGCTTCTTCTTAGTATGGCCTTAATTGGGTCCCAGGGGTTTTTATAAGTGGTGTTCTTATTATCATTGATTTCTAAACTCATTTCAGTTTAAAATTCCTCTTTGACATAAAATTCATTAGAAGACAGTTTTAGACATAAAAATATTTAAATATTTTTCCAACTTATCATATATATTCGTTATCATTGCTGTATAACAAATTATCCCAAGACTTAGCAGCAGCTTAAAATAACTCTTATTTATTATTTTACATAGTTTCTGTGGGTCAGGAATCCAGGCATTGGCTAGCTGAGTGTGTCTGGCTCAGTGTCTCTCATGAAGGCTGCAATCGTATCTGAAGGCTTGACTGAGGCTGAAGGATTCACTTCTAGGCTCACTCACATGGCTACTGGTGAGTCTCAGAAGATCTGCTTCCAAGCTCACCCATGAAGGCCTCTCCACAAGGGTGCCTCCTGACATGATAGCTGGCTTCCCCCAAGACAAGTGATCCAAGATAGAATAAGCAAGGGCACACCCAAGATTTTATAATACAATCTTGGAAGTGATATCTTGTCACTTCTGCCTTATTTTATTCATTAGAAGCAAGCCCCTAGGGCCCATCTACATGCAAGAGGAGAAGATTAAACAAGGGTGTGAATAGCAAGAGGCAGAGATGATTAGAGTCTATATTAGAAAGGAGCATACCATACCATATTAGAGAAAAAACTCAAGGAAGTATTTTAAATAAGTGAAAACTGAATCAGCAGAGAGATCTCCAAGCAGGTAGTCAGTCACTCTTGTGAATACACATACATCCATATATCTTAATTACATATATATATTCAATATATATATGTAATTAAATTGTAAGGAAGAAAATGTGATTGTGAATCTGAAATAAAAACTGTTACATAAGGACTCTTGAAACAGAAGAAACATGCCATAAGTAAAATATAAATAGCTGGGAATTAACATTTTAAAATCATATTTGAAATATTCAGAACTAAAATTGTTTAACTTGCTGAGAAAAAATGGGAATGAGGAGGCATCTGTCTGTGCAGGTGGAGTTACAAGTTTATGGAAACATGACAGCCTTAGTTGTGCTTATTAAGAATGGAACGTATCCACTTGAAGAATTTACAGAATTAAAAATTGCTGAATGAACAACATGGGCGGAAGAAGAACATGAACAGAAACTTGATTAAGCCAGTAAAAGTAAAGAAAAAGAAGGAGAAAAACAGAAAAATAAATGGTAACGATAAAATCAAAGGCATAAAATTAGTTATCTCATCATTGCATTCCACTGAATAGGCTGAATTATTCTATGAGAAGATATAGATATGAAATCAGGATAGTAAAATCAAGTACAATAATATTTATTTAATTTATTTATTATTTTTTAAAACTTTTACTTAAAGTTCAGGGGTACATCTGCAGGTTTGTTATATAGGTAAACTTGTGTCATGGGGGTTTGTTGTGCAGGTTATTTCATCACTCAGGTATTAAGCCTAGTACCCATTAGTTATTTTTCCTGATCGTCTCCCTCCTCCCACTCTCCACCCTCCAAAAGACCCCAGTGTATGTTGTTCCCCTCTACGAGCCCATGTGTTCGCATCATTTAGCTCCCACATAAGTGAGAATATGCAGTATTTTATTTTCTGTTCCTGTGTTAGTTTGCTAAGGATAATGGTCTCCAGCTCTATCCATGTCCCTGCAACAGTCACGATCTCTTTCTTTTTCATAGCTGCATAATATTCCACGGTGTATGCATCCCACGTTTTCTTTATCCAGTCTATCACTGATGGGCATTTGGGTTGATTCCATGTCTTTGTTATTGTGAATAGCGCTGCAATGAACATATGCATGCATGTGTCTTTATAACAGAATGATTTATATTCTTTTGGGCATATACTCAGTAATAGGATTGCTGGGTAAAATGGGAGTTCTGTCTTTAGGTCTCTAAGGAATTGCCACACTGTCTTCCACAATGGTTGAACTAATTTGCATTCCCACCAACATGCATAAGCATTCCTTTTTCTCCACAACCTTGTCAGCATCTGTAATTTTTTGACTTTTTAGTAATAGCTATTCTGACTAGTGTGAGATGGTATCTCATTGTGGTTTTCATTTGCATTTCTCTAATGACCAGTGATGTTGAGCTTTTTTTTCTTTTTGTATGATTGTTGGCCACATGTATGTCTTCTTTTGAGACGTGTCTGTTCATGTCCTTTGCCCACTTTTTAATGGGGTTGTTTTTCTCTTGTAAATTTGTTTCAGCTCCTTATAGATGCTGGATATTAGACCTTTGTCAGATGCATAGTTTCCAAAAATTTTCTCCCATTCTGTAGGTTGTCTGTTTACTCTGTTAATAGTTTCTTTTGCTTTTACAATAGCCAAAAAAAACCCCAAAATATCTAGGAATACATCTAACTATGGAGGTGAAAGATCTCTACAAGAAGTACAAGACACTGATGAAAGAAATATTAGATGACACAAACAAATGGAAAAACATTCCATGCTCATGGATTGGAAGAATCCATAAAATGGCCATACTATCCAAAACAGTCTACAGATTCAAATGTATTCCCATCAAACTAGCAACGTCATTTTTCACAGAATTAGAAAAACTACTCTAAAATTTATACAGAACCAAAAAAGAGTCCAAATAGCCAAAGCAATCTTAAGCAAAAGGGACAAAGCTGGAGGCATTACATTACCTGACTTCTAACTAAACTATAAGGCTACAGTAATCAAAACAGCCTGGGAATATTTTTATCCTAACAATATTAATTCTTTCAATTCATAAACATGGGATATATTTTCATTAGTACTTGATTATTTTTGGTGCTATTATGATTTATATTGTTTTTAAATCTCAAATTCCAATTGTTTATTGCTGGTATAGAAACACAACTGAATGTTGTATATTGATCTTGTAACTTGCTAAAATCACGTATTACTTTCAGGACATTTTCTTTATAGATTCTTTAGGATTGTCTACATAGAAAGCCATGCCGGCCGGGCGCGGTGGCTCAAGCCTGTAATCCCAGCACTTTGGGAGGCCGAGACGGGCGGATCACGAGGTCAGGAGATCGAGACCATCCTGGCTAACACAGTGAAACCCCGTCTCTACTAAAAACTACAAAAAACTAGCCGGGCGTGGTGGCGGGCGCCTGTAGTCCCAGCTACTCGGGAGGCTGAGGCAGGAGAATGGCGTAAACCCGGGAGGCGGAGCTTGCAGTGAGCTGAGATCCGGCCACTGCACTCCAGCCTGGGCGACACAGCGAGACTCCGTCTCAAAAAAAAAAAAAAAAAAAAAAAAAAAAAAAAAAAAAAAAAAGAAAGCCATGCCATGTGTGAATAAGGAAAATTTTACTTATTTCTTTGCAATCTTATGTGGTTTTTTTCCTTGCCTTATTGCACTAGCTAGAACTTCCAGTACACTATTAAATAGGAAATGGTAAGAGACCATGTCCTTGCTTTGTTTCCAATCATAGGGGGAAACATTCAGTCTCTCACCATTAAATAGGATGTTAGCTCTGGGTTTTATTTGTAGATATCCTTTATTAGGTTAAGGAAAATTCCTTCTATTCCTAGTTTGCTGGGATATTTAATCATGAAAGGTTGTCAAATGCTTTTTCTTCATCTACTAATATGATAATATGGCTTTTCTTATCTAGTCTGTGAATTACATTGATTGAATTTTTTTTTTTTTTTTTTTGAGACAGAGTTTCACTCTTGTTGCCCAGGCTGGAGTGCAATGGCATGATTTTGGCTCACCGCAACCTCTGCCTCCCAGGTTCAAGCAATTCTCCTGCCTCAGCCTCCATAGTAGCTGGGATTACAAGTATGTGCCACCAAGCCCGGCCAATTTTTGTATTTTTAGTAGAGATGGGGTTTCTCCACTTTGGTCAGACTGGTCTCGAACTCCCGACCTCGGGTGATCTGCCTGCCTTGGCCTCCCAAACTGCTGGGATTACAGGCATGAGCCACCACGTCAGGCCCACATTGATTGATTTTTGAATGTTGAACAAGTCTTGCATTCCTGGCATGAATCTCACTAGTTTTGATATATTATCTTTTTTGATATATTGCTGGATTCAATGTACCAATATTTTGCTAAGATCTTTGTATCTATATTCATGAAAGATATTGGTGTGTAGTCTTCCTTTTTTGTAATGACTTTATTTTGTTTTGGTATTCAAAAAAAATTATCTAATAAAGTGAGTTGGGAAGTGTTTCCTCCTTTTCCCTGAAGATGTTGTGTAGATTTAGTATTATTTCTTTCTTCATATTTGATAGAATTCACCATTAAAGCTATTTGGGCCTACAGTTTTTTTTCTTTGAAGGTTTCCAGCTACAAATTTAATTTATTTAATAGATATTGGGCTATTCAAGTTATCTATGTCTTCTTGAGTGAGTTTTGGTAGATTTTGTCTTTTAAAGAATTGGTCTATTTCATCCAAGTTATTAAATTTATAGACCTACAATTGTCTGTGGTAGTCTCTATTATTCTTTTGATGTCTATTATGTTAGTAGTGATGTACCCTTTTATTCCTGATATTGGTAGTTAGTGTCTTCCGTTTTTCTTGGTTAGCTTGGCTAAAGGTCTATCAATTTTATGAAAATTTCAGTCACCTTTTTGTTGTATTTATTTCTTTTTATATTTCCTGTTTTAATTTTGTTGATTTCAGCTCTATTTTTTGTTATTTCTTTCCTTTTGCTTAAGGTTTAGTTTGCTCTTTTCTCTTGTCTTCTAATGTATAAATGTCTACTATTAAGGTAATTCCCATTTTCTAATACATGCATTTAATATTATAAATTTCCCCTTACTCTGCTTTCTCTTCATTCCACAAATCTTGATAAGTTGTAGTTTCATGTTCATTTAATTCAACATATTTTAAATTTCTTTTGAAATTTCAAATTTATTTAGAAGTATATTGTTTAATTTCCAAATATTTGGGAGATTTTTCCAGATATCTTTCTGTTATTGATTTTCATTTTAGTTCTGTTGTGATCTGAGAATATTCTTTGTATGGTTTTTATTTTTTAATTTGTTAAGGCTTGTTTTATGGCCACAATATGGTCAATCTTGGTGCATATTCCACAGGCACTTGAGAAGATGTGTAATTTGTTGTTATTTGGTGGAGTGTTCTATATGTGTCAATTCAGCCAAGCTGGTTGATAGTGCTGTTTGGGTTAGCTATAGGCTTACTTATTTTCTGCTTATGTACTCTGTCAATTACTGAGAGAGGAATGTTGAACTTTCTAACTATAACTGTGCATTTATCTGTTTCTCCTTTCATTTCCATCAGTTTTTCTCTCATGTATTTTGCATCTCTGTTGTTAGTTGCGTACACATTTAAGACTGTTATGTCTTCTTGAAGACTTGATCTTTTTATCATTATGAAATGTTCCTCTTTATCCCTGATAATCTTCCTTGCTCTGAAGTTTACTTTGAAATTAATATAGCCCCTCCAACTTTCTCTTGTTCAGTGTTTGCATAATATATCTTTCTCCATATCTCTACTTTTAAACTATCTAAACCTTAATGTTTAAAGTGTTTTTCTTATAGACAGTATACAGTTGGATCTTGCTTTTTTTTATCCAATCTGAAAACATCTGTCTCTTAAATGGTATGTTTAACCTCTTCACATTTAATATAATATTGGTATAGTTAGAGTAAAATCTACCATCACACTAGTTATTCTTTCTTTGTTGCATTTGTTTGTTTCTTTTTTCCTCTTTTTCTGCATTCTCTATTATTTATGATTCCATTGACTTACTACTTATTTTAAACACGTTTTTTTCTTTTGTTTTGGAGATGGAGTTTCACTCTTGTTGCCTAGGCCGGAGTGCAATGGTGCTATCTTAGCTCACTGCAACCTTTGGCTCCCAGGTTCAAGCGATTCTCCTGCCTCAGCCTCCCAAGTAGCTGGGATTACATGCACCTGCCACCATGCCTGGCTAATTTTTTTTGTATTTTTAATGGAGACGGGGTTTCACCATGTTGGCTAGGCTGGTCTTGAACTCCTGACCTCAGGTGATCCATGTGACTCGGCCTCCCAAAGTGCTGGGATTACAGATGTGAGCCACTGCGTTCGGCCTTAAACACTTTTAAAGTGGTTGTCCTAGAGTTTAAAATATATGTTTTATAAAATTTAAATGGAGGCTACAGTATAAATATTCCCCAAGGCCAACCACCCATAATCATTTAACCAAAATGTAAGTCATCTTTATTTCCCCACAGCACAGACTCTAATCAACAAAATACAAAATGTAAGCTTTGGGACATCCTTGTTAGTGTGATTCAAAGAAATGAAACCAATCAGCTATATACAAGTCAGCTTACACAACTCTACTTGCCCTAAAAAGAATGCTAATGTATAACAGCCAATGATGAAATAGATCAAAATACTTGCTCCTTTCTGCTGTATGAATTGTGCTGTGACTGCAGTAAGGCAGTATCTTACCACTTGGCTGGAAGTCTTCCACCATGATCTGTACTTACTTTCATTGTATGACAGTAAACCTTGAAATGTTTCCTAATATATATGTTTTAATATAATCTGGGTCCACATTCAAATAATACCGTAATGCTTCACATGTAGTGTAAATACCTTATGACAGTACATTTCACATTTACAGATGCTATAAATATTCAATACACTGTTACTTTATTGCTTAATGGCCAATCATATTTTAGATCAATTACAAATATGGAAAATAATATTGCATTTTACCTTCATTTATTTCATTTCTTGTTAAAAATTTTCAACTTTTATTTTAGATACAGGGGTACATGTGCAGATTTGTTACATGGGAATATTACATGGTGCTGAGGTTTGGAGTATGAATGCCATCACCCAGGCAGTGAGCATAGTACCCAAAAGGTACCTTTCTAACCCTCTCCCCTCCACCCTCTAGTGGTCCACAGTGTCTATTGTTCCCATATTTATGTCCATGTGTGCTCTGACACTCTTCATTTCTTTATGTAGATCCAAGTTTCTGACCTATAGCATATTCCTTCTCACTTAAAAATTTCCTTTGACAAGGTGGCTGACTAGAAGCAGCTATTGTGCATGGCTCCCACTGAGAGGAATGGAAGAGGCGAGTAAATACAGCATCTTCGATGAAACATCCAGGTACATGCATTGGGACTAATCAAGGAAACAACTTGACCCACGGAGAATGGAGAAAAGTAAGCCCACCCAGGAGCAACACGGAGCCAGGGCAACCTCTGCTGCCCAGGGAAGCCATGAGTGAATGTGCAACCTTCCGGTCAGGATATCCCTTTGTGAACCCACTCCACCAGTGCCTTCAGTCTGACACACAGAGGTATGTGGAGTCTTAGCAGAGCAGCCACTCAGGCACATGCAGAGACCTGGAAGCCATAGATACTCGGACTTTCTGGGTTTCCCGGCAAAAGCAGGAGGTTAGACCCCTATAAATACCCCTAGGAAAGAAGCTGAATCCAGGGGGTTAAGCAGTGACAGTCCACAGGCCCCACCTCATAGCATCTCATAGAATAAAACCCACTGGCTTGGAATTCCAGTCAGCCACCAGTAGCAGTAGGGGACAGAGCTCCTAGGCGGAGGGGCAGGTTACCATCTTTGCTATTTGGGTACCTTAGCCATTCCAGCCTTCCGACTTTGGAGACTCCAAGCTGACCAGGGGTGGAAGAGATCCCCCAGAACAGCACAGCTGCTCTATGGAAATGTGGCCAGACTGCTTTTTTAAGCAGGTCCCCATTTTTCCTCATTGGGCTAGACCTCCCAACTGGGCCCTCCAGTCACCCCGCCCCCTCTCCCCCACCCCTCCACCTCCCTCCGCCCCTCCCCCCTCCTGCCAGAGCTATCGAGCCAGTAGCAGTTGGGCAACTCCCTGGACAGAGCCTCCAGGGGCAAGTGAAAGCTTCTCTGCCACTGCCTCTGCAGTGGAACTGCCCTTGCTAACCTTGGACTAATGAAGGAGCAGAGACCCTCAACATTGGACCAAATGGATCTGATAGACCTCTACAGAACTCTCCACCCCAGAACAACAGCACATACATTCTTCTCATCACCACGTGGCACGTACTCCATAATTGACCACATAATTGGACATAAAACAATCTTCAACAAATGCAAAAGAACCAAAATAATACCAAACACACTCTCAGACCACAGTGAAATAAAATAGAAGTCAAAACTAAGAAAATCACTCAAAACCATGCAACTACATGGAAATTAAACAACATGCTCCTGAATGACTTTTGGGTAAATAATGAAATTAAGGCAGACATGAAGAAGTTCTTTGAAACTAGTTAGAACAAAGATACAACACACCAGAATCTCTGGGACACAGCTAAGGCAGTGTTAAGAGGGAAATTCATAGCACTAAATGCCCACATCAAAAAGTTAGAAAGATCTTAACAATCTATCATTACAACTGAAAGAATTAGAGAAGCAATAAAAAATAAATCCCCAAACTAGCAGAAGACAAGAAATAACTGGCTAGCCATATACAGAAGATTGAACCTGGACCCCTTCCTTACATCACATACAAAAATTAACTCCAGATGGATTAAAGACTTAAATGTAAACCCTAAACTATAAAAACCCCACAAGAAAACCTAGGCAATACCATTCAGGACATAGGCATGGGCAAAGATTTCATGATAAAGACACCAGAGGCAATTGCAACAAAAGCAAAAATTGACAAATGGGATCAAATTTAACTAAAGAGCTTCTGCGCAGCAAAATAAACTATCAACAGAGTAAACAGACAGTCTACAGAATGGGAGAAAATATTTGCAAGCTATGCGTCTGACAAAGGTCTAATCTTCAGTTTCTATAAGGAATTTAAAGAAATTTACAGGAGAAAAACAAATGACTCCATTAAAAAGTGGGCAAAGGACATGAACAGACACTTTTCAAAAGAAGACGTACATGCAGCCAACAAGCATATGGAAAAAGCTCAGTATCTCTGATCACTAGAGAGACAAATCAAAACCACAACGAGATACCATCTCACATCAGTCAGAATGACTATTATTAAAAAGTCAAAAATAAGATGCTGGTGAGGTTGCAGAGAAAAGGGAATGCTTGCTTATACACTGTTGGTGGGAGTATAAATTAGTTCAACCACTGTGAAAAACAGTATGGTGATTCCTCAAAGAGCCAAAGAGGAACTCCCATTCAACCCAGCAATCCCATTACTGGGTATATACCCAAAGGAATATAAATAATTCCACCATAAAGATACATGCACATGAATGTTCATTGCAGCACTATTCACAATAGCAAAGAAATAGAATCAACCTAAATGCCCATCAATGGTAGACTGGATAAAGAAAAGGTGGTACATACACACCATGGAAAACCATACAGCCATAAAGAAGAATGAGATCATCTCTTTTGCAGGAACACTGATGGAGCTGCAGACCATTATGCTTAGTAAACTAACACAGGAACAGAAAACTGAATACCGCATGTTCTCATTTATAAGCGGGAGCTAAATGTTGAGAACGTATGAACACAAAGAAGAAAACAATACACACTGGGGTCTACTTGAGGGTGTAGGGTGAGAGTGGGGAGAGGAGCAGAAAAGATAACTGGTGGGTACTAGGCTTAATACCTGGGTGATGACATAATCTGAACAACAAACCCCAGTTACATGAGTTTACCTATGTAACAAACCTTCACATGTACCCCTGAACCCAAAATAAAACTTTAAAAAAATTCCTGCGATATTTATCATAGGTTAATCCTGCTGGCAATGAAATGTGTCAGCTTATGTTTTCCTGAAAAAAAAAAAATCTTTATTTCTCCTTCTATTGGATATTTCCACTGGAAAATTCTAAATTAACATTTTTCTGTAAATAATTTAAAGGTGTCACCTTATTGGTTTTCAGCTTTGTGGTCTTCACAAGAAGCCTGCTCTAATTCTTATCTTTCTTTTCCCAAAGTAATTTTTTTTTTCTTCTCATTGCCTTCAAGGTTTTCTCATTGTCTTTGGTTTTCAGTAGTTCAAATATTATATATCTAGGTGTGGGTTTGTTTGTTTGTTTGTCCTGCTTGGTGTTCTCTGAGCTTCTTGGGTCTGTGGTTTGATGTCTGCTACTACTTTTGAAAATATTATGGCCATTATGTTCTTCCAAATTTTCTTCAGCTGCATTCTGTCTTTCTTTTCCTCTGGAATTAAAATTACACATATATTGCATCATTTGATGTTATCTTACAGCTCTTGGACTCTGTTCTGTTTTCTTCATACACTTTTCTCTTTGTGTTTCAATTTGGATAATTTCTATTGACCTATCTTCAAGTTCACTGATTTCTTCCCTTGACTGTGTCAAGTCTACTGATGAACTCATTGAAGGCATTCTTTATTTTTGTTACGCTCTTTTTATTTATTGTATTTCACTGGATTCTTTCTTATGGGGCTTCTGGAGGAAAAGCCTGCAAAAGGGTAGAAACCCCACCACGTTTGTAGCACCTCCCCCAGGAACTTTACAATCTTACAGTAGCCCACACTTGGCCCTTAGTAATTCACTGAAAGTTCCAGTTAAATTTCCTACTAGTTTATAGACATTCAGTTGGCATCTGCCCCAGGTAAGCAAATGTTTGTGTTCTGTTTTCCCCTGAAGGTGCCTGTCTCTCTCAAGATTGTGTAATACAATAGTTGCTTGTCCCATGACTTCAGTCTTCTGATGGTTTCTAATGGGTTATTAATTTCCAACTTGTTCAGTTTTTTCTTGTTGTAAGAATGGCAGTAATGTCTTTTCAGCTTTATATGACTCCAGGCTGAAACTGGAAGTCCTATAAAATGTTTTTTGAAATTTATTACTGCTCCACAAATCCCTTTTATCCCCCCATGCCTCAAGTCATCTCAATACTTCTTAGGTGCTAAACCTTTGAAACCTTGGATATCTTCCATGCAGTAGCACTAACTCCTACACTGAAAGCCGCTGTTACTTTGGGTGCTCACCCCTAGCACCACATCTTCTGAAGCTGTGGTTTTGCACATATTTAGGAACATTGACACCACAGTTGGCCAACAGTCAGTATGGTACAGATAGTCTGTGTTTGGTCTTCATAAGTGGTGTTTGTGAGCAGGGAACATGGTAGAGTTTATGGTGAGCTCCCCCATGGGGGCTGCCTTCTTGGAAAAGTATCTATTACATACAGAGAAGGAAGCTGCCTTGCTTGCTTTAACAAAGGGTTCAGGGATTAGAGGTGTTGGCCTTCTCTAGGCAGGATTCCTGGAGTGTTTAGATCTGAGCTATAGGGATCTGTGGTATTTATAGAAGCTTAAGTGCCTCCTCAGTTTATGGCACGGGGCAAGGCAGATAAATGATCTCCTAAAAGATACAACTGTGGGACAGAGGTAAAAATTCGGGATAGAGCCATCCTCTTCTGAATGATACCACTGGAGAGAATGGGAAAGTCAGGGAGGTACAGTAAACTACTGGGAAATACCACTGGAGAAGATGGGGGAGATGTCAGGGTGATGTCCCTCTAGGTAAATAGTCCTCGTGGTTATGAGTGAGTTCAGGGTAATACAGTCCCCATGTGGGTGTTACCACTGGAGGAGAGAGGGGAGAAGTCAAGATGGTAAAGTTCCACCCCTGAGTGCTACCACAGGGAGATGGAAGGAGAAGTCAAGGTGAAGGAGAAGCAAACAACCTCTGAGAATCTTAGGGACATGTCCACTATTCATCAAGCATTGACTGATTGCATGCATTGTTCTAAATGCTTTACGTCTATTAACTAATTTATTTCTCTGAGATATCTGAACTTTAAGGCACAGCTAATCTGGGTTAGAAAGGAATACACCCAAGTTTTTTCTAATACTTGTATATTATTTCATTTTTACATTTAAATCTCTGATCCAAATGGAGTTTGTTCTCGTGTATGGTGTAAGGTGTGTATCCAATTTAATCTGTTTCTAAATGGCCATATCTAGTGGGTTGTTGTCTCCCTAAAAGATGTGTCCCCAGAACCTGGGAAAGGATCTTTGCAAATGTAATGAACTTAAGGATCTTGAGATGAGATCATCCTGGATTAAGCCAGTGGGCCCTAAATCCAATAACAAGTGTTCCTATAACAGACAGAAGAGGAAAAAGAAACAGAGAGGGTGATGTAAAGACAGACGCAGAGATTGGAGTGCTGCATCTACAAATTAAGGAATGGCAAAGATCGCTGGAGCTACCAGAAGCTAGGAGAGGCATAGAATAGATTTTCCCCCAGAGCCTCTAAAAGAAATAAACTCTGATGACATCTTGATTTTTGGCTTCCAGCCTCCAGAGCTGTGACAGAATAAATTTCTGTTGTTTCAAGCCACCCAGTTTGTGGTAATTTGTTACTGCAATCCTAGGAAACAACACCATTTATGTAAAAGTTCATATTTGCCTCTTAAGATTTGAGATGCCGTTTCAATCATATACAAAAATTTATTCTGCATTTGGATCTATTTCTGGACCTTTTGCTCTACTTCACTGGTTTGTGTACTCATGTAGCATTACCATATAGTTTTAATTATAGAGGCTTTATAGTATGTTTTAATACCTGGTGGTGTTAATCACCATCATTACTTTTTTTGGGGGTGGCTTATAGCTATTCATTCATGTTTATTTTCCCTTATAAATCTTAGGCAATTTGGTTTCTGAGTTGATGCATTCAACTATTATGCTATGCTAACTTTCTAGGATATTTATTAGAAAAAAGTCAGGGAAAGGGGTGAGTGACCATTCATTGAGTTTTGGGAGATTGAATGATTGGTCCCAATTTTTCCCTCCTCCCTGTATCCATACCCTTTCCCCCTTGACTTTGTGCTTGCCCATGTGATTTGCTTTGCTTAATGGCATATGGGTAGAAGTAATATTTCATTTCTGAGACTAGGCCTTACAAGGCTTTGCCTATACTGGCTTGCCTTCTTGCCCCTTTGGACCACTATAAGAGGATACATAGGCAATTGCTGCCTTCCAGTCTCAGCTCCAGTATGGTAGACATGTAGAGCATAGTTGCCCCAGCTGCAGTGCCAACAGTGGGGCCCAACTTAGATTAGACAAACCTCAGTCAGTTCTCTAGATACTGGAGAATAAATTTGGCACTTACCCAACAGATAAATAATTGCAGGGAATGGAAAAATTCTACCATGTTGGAGTTTTCTGTCACTATTTAAAAAGTATTATTGAGTGAAAAAATCAAGTTGCAGAGAATTGAGCATAATATAATCTCATTTTTGTAAAACATCCAAAAAGAATGTATATGTGTAATATAGAAGTGTGTGTGTGCACGTGTGTGTATTACAAACATGATAAGAGTGAAATGGTTCATACATGATGGTTTGCACTGGTGATCTGTAGGGAGGACTGCAGGTATTAATGAAGGTAGAATAAAAGGATAAGGAAGTTGAGCAAATAAAAAGAAGATTAAAAGTACTACATATTAAAATTTAATAAGAATGATAGTATTGTGGAATACTATTCAGCCATAAAAGAATGAAATCCTGTCATTTGTAGCAACAAGAATGGAAGTGGAGGTGTTCATGTTAAATGAAATAAGCCAGGCGCAGAAAGACAAATATCCCACGTTCTCACTAAGGTGGTAGCTAAAAAAGTTGATCTCCTAGAGGTAAAGAGTAGAATTATAGATACCAGAGGCTGGGAAGGGTAAGGGGGATAAATAGAGGTTGGTTAATGGATACAAACATACATAGGAGTAAGTTCTAGTGTTCAATAGCACAAGTGACTATGGTTAATCATTTACTTTATATTTCAAAATATCAAGAAGAAAAGACTTGCGAGATTCCAAACACAAAGAAAAGATAAATGTTTTAGGTGATGGATATACCAATTACCCCAATTTGATCATTATGTGTTGTATGCATATATCAAAGTATCACATGTATTCCATAAATATATCCAATTATAATGTACTAGTAATAAGAAATAATAATAGCACTGTGTTTAGGCATTCATATGAATGTCTACAGAAAGAAGAGAAAAAGTATTGTGAAATAAAAGCTAGTATGATAGGATTATATTTACACATTTACATAAAAACAGAATCCTATATATATAAAGGAATCAAAATCATGGTTTTATTGTGGATCTCTTGCTAGAAATATACACTAGGGAACATATTTGATAGGTACAATTATATCATATTACAAAAATATTTAAAACACATACTATATCTTCTGTTATTCAGTGTATTATGAAACATATTCTCTTGAATTCAGGGTATGTCCATATCAGATATACTAGTTAGTTGTCCTACAACTTCATTTGTTGACACTATAAAATATTTAAAATTTCACAGAAAACAGGAAAAGCATTTACATAATTTTCCATATTCCTTTTTTATAAAGAGTTTGGAATAAATTTATGTTATAGTGCTTTTTGTGGGAAGTCTTTTCCTAAAGGATTAAACTTGAACAATTTCTCCTCATTTGGGTTCTATGAATTCTATGATACTGTCTCAAGTCAGGTTCCCTTATATACACAGAGGTTAAGAAAGGCATCTGGAAGCATATGATTTATGTGTTCTTCATGGTGAACCTGAAAGGGAATAAGAGAAGGATAGGGAAAGAGAAGGAATCATCACAAGGATGTCGTTTCATGTAGAGTCAAGCCTTGGCCCCATGCAGGGCAGAGGAGTGTGGGGAGAGGGAGGAGCCTCTGAATTGTAAATTTCACTGCAAAGTTGTTCTGCCTTAAGGGAGGAACTTGGTTCTGGTATCCTTTTATAAATCACTCACTGGCTACTCCCTAGGAGTAAGCTGGTATAACCATCTCCAGGCATGTTGGCACTATGGAAAGCCAAAGGCAATGCTCTGGGAAAAGTTACAGGTATAAGCTGTTTGCTGCAGCACTTGCAGCAGTTAGAAAATGGGTGCCCTGGCCAGTCAAGGGGATCAGGGTGAGGCACCAACAGTGTATACTCCACATAGTGAGGACGTGCAAATATGGAAAGATGTTGCTCTGATGCATTCTTAGGCCTTCTCCTCTTAACCTGTCTCATGAATATATTCACATGGTTTTTCTGCTGCATTCTATAGCATACACTTAGATCCAACTTCTCTGAGAAGGCTTTCTCATATTCAAGAAACATACAGGTTTTCTTTTAGGTAGGAATACTTGGATGCATATTGAAAACTGATCTCTGGGTGCAGCCTTTCCCAAAGTCACTGCATTTATAAGGTTTAGCTGGAGAATGAGTAATCTGGTGTTTATTCAAACTTGACTTTTGGTGAAGGCCTTGTCACAATTGTTATATACATAGGGCTTCTCTCCTGTGTGAATTCGCTGCTGCTGCTGAAGCTAGTGGTTGTGTGTGTGTGTGTGTGTGTAGGCTTTCCCACAATCACTGCACTCATAAGGCTTCTCTCTGGTGTAAATTCTCTTTGATATGTAATCAAAACTGACTTGCATGTGAAGGCCTTCTCACACTCAGGACATACATATATGGGATGTATTAGTCCATTCTCGCAGTACTATAAAGAAATACATGAGACTGGGTAATTTATAAAGAAAAGAGGTTTAATTGGCTCACAGTTCTGCAGGCTGTAGAGAAAGCATAATTCTGGCATCAACTCAGTTTCTAAAGAGGCCTCAGGAAACTTTCAATCATGGTGGAAGGTGACGGGGAAGCAGGCATATCTTACATGGCTGGAGCAGGAGGAAGAAAGAACAAGTGGGGGAGGAACTACACACTTTTAAATAACCAGATCTCATGAGAACTCACTCACTAGACAGTACCAAGCAGGGATGGTGCTAAACTATTCATGAGAACTCTGCCCACAATGATCCAATCACCTCCTACCGGGCCCCTCCTCCAACACTGGGGATTACAATTCAACATGATATTTGGGTGGGGACACAAATATCATGGGATTTCTCTCCAATATGAATTTTCTGATGTGCAAGGAGCTGTGATTTTTTGAAGGCCTTCCCACATTTAGTGCATGCATAGGGTCTCTCTCCTGCATGACTTTGTTGATTCCCATGGAACTGTGACTTGAAAGAATTCCCACAATCACTACATTCATTGAGTTTTCCCTAACATGAACTTTTTAATGTGTGATTAAGTTTGACTTATGGTTGAAGGCTTTTTCATGTTCACTACATACACTGGATTTCTCTCCGGTGTGAAAATTCAGATGTATGTTGAGGTGAGACTTCTGGGTAAAGGTTTTCCCACAGTTGCCACATTCATAAAGTTTCTCATCTTTGATGTGTAATCAAGACCAATTTGTAAGTAAAGGCCTTTCCACATTCAGTTCAGACATAAGCTCTCTCCAGTATGAGTCTTCTGGTGTGCAAGGAGATTGGATCTTTTGGTGAAGACCTTCACACATTTTGTGCTTGTATAGGGTTTTTCTCCTGTGTGGGTTTTCCTACACTCATGCACTTGGGATTTGGGATGAAAGGGTTTCCCACAGTAACAGCATTGAAAAGGCTTCTCTCCACTCTATATTCTCTGATGTGCAATCAAGTGTGTCTTTTGGATGAAGGCCTGCCCACATTCGGTGCATATATAGGGTTTCTCTTCAGTGTGAATTCTCTGTTGCAAACTGAATATTGACTGCTGGGTGAAAGCGTTCTCATTTTCTCTGCATTTATTGGGCTTTTCCCCAGAATGAAAAGTCTGATGTGTGAAGATGTGTGACTTCTGAGGGAAGACTTTTCCACATTCGGTGCATACATAGGCTATCCTCCTAGTGTCCTATAATGGACACATTCTTCATCCAAAATTTCTCACCTGTATGAGAATTTCTCACCTGTATGAGAATTAACATAGTATAATAAGCTGTAAGTAAAATTTGACTATAAGTAATAATCTCAAGGTTTTTCTTGCATTGCTTCTATTGGGACTTGTAAGTTTTAATTATGTTTCAAATCGTTTCCAAATGAATCATATTTAAAGGATGGCTTCTGTGAACTAATTAGATATGGGCTCATGTGAATTGTTTTTCCAACGTACTTATAATCTTTTTCATTATTCAATATGTTACTGTTGATGAAAGCAAATGACTCAAAGGTCTATTTGGGTTTTCCTTTCATCTCTATCTGTTCATCATCTTGCCACAGTTTTCATTAAAAATGAAAACAATGAATTGTCCCTCTTGAATTCGCCTACTCTTTTATTGTGAAATAAAGCTTTTAACAGAAATTTACTATTAAAGAATTTCAATCCCACACTTCCCTCCTAAAAGGAGAAAAAGAAGGTGAAATGGAAACATAGAGCAGTTAGCTTAGTATAGAAGAGCTGCATGCAACTTATCCAGACTGAACACAGAGAAATCACATGATGATGATGATAATGATGATTCTTATTATATGCTATACACTTAAACAGCACTTAGAACATGCCAGGTACTTTTCTAAGTGATACAAAAGAATTAATACATAATACATATATTTAAACTCATTTAACTTTCATAGCAACCCTCTGAGGTAGATATTATTATACCTACTTTCAGAAGAAATAGCTAAAACTCAGAACAGGTAAATAATCTGCCCAAGATGACATGGGTCCTGTGTCGAGTAGACTGGATCTAAACCAAGCCGGCCTGTCTCCATTTACATAGGCTATCTAGTACCCAGTTAGTTCTTACAGCAGCTCAGTTTCACCCTAAATAATAAATAAATCAACTTACCAAGAAGGGGAAATCACTAATATTTCAATTATTTTTACAGAAGATGAAATATAGCAGGTTTTCAATATTCAATATAGCATAAATTGCACCAGCAGTTCCCAACCTTTTTGGCACTAGGGACTAGTTTTGTGGAAGACAATTTTTCCATGGACCAGGGAGGGGGATGGTTTCGGGATGATTTGAGTGCATTACATTCATTGTACACTTTATTTCTATTCTATCATTATTACACTGTCATATATAATGAAATAATTTCACAATTCACTGTAATGCAGTGGGAGCCCTGAGCTTGTTTTCCTGCAACTAGATGGTTCCATCTGGGGGTGATGGGAGACAGTCACAGATCACCAGGCATTAGATCCTCATAAGGAGTGTACAACCTAGATCCCTTGCATTCTCGGTTCACAATAGAGTTTGCACTCCTATGAGAATCTAATACCCCCACTGATCTGACAGGAGGGGGAGCTCAGGTGGTAATGTGAGTGATAGGGAGCAGCTGTAAATACAAATGAAGCTTCGCTTGCTGGCCCCGCTGCTCACCTCCTGCTGTGCCGCCTGGTTCCTCGCAGGCCACAGACTATCTTCCACTGGTACAAGTCTGTGACCTGAAGGTTGGGGACCCCTGAATTACACCATTGTTCTATTCTACCAAGTTTGAAGATACTGAGCATGATCTGATCATAAAATCCCATTTGTTTTCCTCTTGTAGCAAGGCTAAAATACTGGCATCCAGAACCTTGTCCCCCAAACTCCACTATACTTTCACTCTTATGCTATACTCTTATATCCATAAATCTCCTTTCATTTATTCTTAAGCATGTCAATTCATAGGCATGGATGAGGAACTTTTTTGAACTTTGTACTTCATTTAGCGTACACACACAAACACACATACATGCACACACACACATATACACACACAAACATAAACACAAACCTTTTACTGAAGCCAAAAATATTTAGTTACAGCTACTACTCTTCAATGTAAAAAGTTCAGCCTGTGCTGAAAATGTTATCTTTAACATTCCTGAACCCACCAACTTCATAGGCCACAAGTACAGTCATTGGTCTGAAAAAATAGATACTATATGTGAGTTTGCTTTCCATTAGTAAGTAATATTTACTCAAAAATCCAGTGTATTCCTAAATCCAATCATTATTCACATATTCTTCTCTCATTAAGCTTGCTTTTTCTGCTTTGTGACAATTCAAAATGTATATGTGATTCATAGATCAGTTAAGCTCTGAAAATTAATCTCATGATCTAACTACATTTCCAGGGAGACATGATTTTCTCTGAATTTTAAGAGCAGACACTATCTATGTTACTCACTTTTATGTTTTTTAAATAATAGTTGTCCACATCACTGGAATGATTAATGAACAAAAGCTGAATTCTTTTTGTTTTCAAGCCATGTTTTCCCTTCCCACTAACAATCTGTTTCTTTGAACACTTTTCAACACACTGAAAACAATCCCACTGAAACAAAACACCCTGGTTTACCTATCTCCACAAAACCAAAAATTTTAGTACTTGAACTGGTTTATCCCTTTTTCCACTAAAAATTAAGAATAAAATATTGCTATTACTCTTATTCTTAAGGATTTAAGAAAAACTCTAGGAAGGAAATCATCATCTGTCATACAATTTGAAAATATATAATTTGCATATAAATATTTCTGGACGTAAACCATTAATATTGGTAGTCCCTGGGGAGGGATATGGGAGGAAAGAGATGGGAGTGAGATTTTTCACTGTGTACTCTTTCATATTTTTGAATTTCAAACCCTGTAAATATATTATCTCTCCCCAAAATTTAAATTAAAAACTAAAATAAAAGGGAAAAGTTATTAGTTTTGAAATTCTGAGGGATGGAAGGTGAAGAAAGGGAAAGATATTCAATGCTAGAGTAATTAAACACTAAATTTAATAGAACTAGTGAAACCTGTATGTGGAGAGAAACAGCCTTAGATAATCAACAGCCAAGATGCAGAGAGGAATTTCGTATGTAGGAAACATTAAAGAAAATGAGAAAAATGGGCCGGGCGCGGTGGCTCAAGCCTGTAATCCCAGCGCTTTGGGAGGCCGAGACGGGCGGATCACGAGGTCAGAAGATCGAGACCATCCTGGCTAACATGGTGAAACCCCGTCTCTACTAAAAAATACAAAAAACTAGCCGGGTGAGGTGGCGGGCGCCTGTAGTCCCAGCTACTCGGGAGGCTGAGGCAGGAGAATGGCGTAAACCCGGGAGGCGGAGCTTGCAGTGAGCTGAGATCCGGCCACTGAACTCCAGCCCGGGCGACAGAGCGAGACTCCGTCTCAAAAAAAAAAAAAAAAAAAAAAAAAAGAAAATGAGAAAAATGGAATAGAACATGAGTTACAGAGTATATACAATGTTCAACTAGAAATTTGTGGCCTGTTGTCACTGAGAAGAGTTTAATTATCATTTGCTACATAATAGGGAGTAACTTCCATTTTATTTCATAAAGTGAGCATAAAATAGATGTCATGGTTTAGATAATAAAATCTGTCAGTAGTACTTAAAATAAACTTGTAAAAAAACAAGGTAATTAGCTAATCTCATTAAGAACAGAATAATACAGCAATTTTATTGAGCTCATTTATCAGTTCTAACAGTTTTTTTGGTGGAATTTTCAGGATTTTCTATATATAAGAGCGTGCCATTAGCAAATAAACAATTTCACTTTTTCCTTTTCTATTAGGATGCCTTTTCTTTCTTTCTCTTGGCTAATAGCCAATTAGTCAATAGAAAGAAATAAAAGGCATCCTAATAGAAAGGACTTAGTTCAGGACTTCCAGAACTATGTTGAAAAGAAGTGATGAGAAGGACATCCTTGTCTTATCTCTGATCTTAGTTAGAGGGAGAGCTTTCAATTTTTCACCATTGAGAATGATATTAGCTATGGGTTTGTCATATATAACCTTTATTGTATTGAGGTAAGTTCCCTCTATACCTATTCTGTTGAGAGTTTTTATCATGAAACAGTTGAATTTTGTCAAATGCTTTTTCTGCATCTATAGAGATGATGATATGATTTTTATTCTTCATTTTGTTAATGTGGTGAATCATAATTGTTGATTTGCATATATTGAACCATCCTTACATCCAGGGATTAAATCCCACTTCATCATAGTGACTAATTCTTTTAATGTGCTATAGAATGAAGTAGAAGAAAACACAAATAAATAGAAAGATACCACATATTCATGGATTGAAAGAAGACACAACGACGACAACAAAAACACATCAGGCAATAATATCCCTGATGAACACTGATGCAAAAATCCTCAATAAAATACTGGCAAACTGAATTCAGCAGCACATCAAAAAGCTTATCTACCACAATTAAGTTGGCGTCACCCCCAGGATGCAAGTCTGGTTCCACATATGCAGATCAATAAACATAATTCATCACATAAACAGAACTAAAGACAAAAAGCACATGATTGTCTCAATAGATACAGAAAAGGCCTTCAATAAAATTCAACATCCCTTCCTGTTAAAAAGTCTCAATAAACTACATATTGATGGAACATACTTCAAAATAATAAGAGCCACTTATGACAAACCCATAGCCAATATCATACTGAATGGGCAAAAGCTGGAAGCATTCCCCTTGAAAACTGGCACAAGACAAGGATGCCCTCTGTCACCACTCTTATTCAACATAGTATTGGAAGTACTGGCCAGGACAATCGGGCAAGAGAAAGAAATAAAGGGTATTCAAATAGGAAGAGAGGAAGTTAAACCATCTCTGTTTGCAGATGACATGATTGTGTATTTAAAAAACCCCATCATCTTAGCCTAAAAGCTTCTTAAGCTGATAAGCAACTTCAGCAAAGTCTCAGGATACAAAATCAATGTGCAAAAATCACAAGCATTCCTATACACCAACAATAGACAAGCAAAGAACCAAATCAGGAATGAACTCCCATTCATAATTGCTACAAAGAGAATAAAATACCTAGGAATACAGCTAACAAGGGATGTGAAGGACCTCTTCAAGAACTACAAACCACTGCTCAAGGAAATAAGAGAGGACACAAACAAATGGAAAAACATTCCATGCTCATGGATAGGATTTAATAATCACAAAAATGAATAGAACTGAGTATCAGACAAATATGACATATGAGATGCCAGGCAGCACTCAGCAGCTGAGATTAGAAATATCCTCACTGGGGCCTCAAAGACGCAAGGGCAGCAGTGCTAACCCACTGAGAGCAGGTGGCTGTAGTTCTCTAGTATCACATCCCAGTACAGGCATCTCTGAGCAGGGTCCAAGTGCTGCCACTCCTCCCTGCTGAAGTCCACAGTCTTATCCTCAAATGACGCTGATACCTGTAATAATACAATCCCGTTCAAGGTAGCGTGGTCAGCACTGGGGGATGGAAGAAGGTAGAAAATTGTTTTTAATGCATTTTCTCCATGATATCCCATATGGTATGCCTCTTAAATACCTAGTTATACTTAACATCGTGTAGGATTAAAATATCTAATGTAAATTTCTCCCACTCGTTGTGTATTAAATTCAATCAGCAAATCATGTCTCCACTCAATCTCAAGCCTTCTTTTAGTTCCTTGAACATAGGGAATACAGTTATAATAACTGTTCAAATGTCTTTATCTACTAATTCTATCATCCGTGTCCCTTCTGGGTCAATTTTGATTGATTTTTCTCTTCATTATAGGCCATATTTTCCTGCTTTTTTGCATGCCTGGTAATTACTGAATGCCAGACATTGTAAAATTTATCTTTTTGGGCCCTGAATATTTTTGCATTCCATAAATATTATTGAGCTTTGCTCTGGGATGCAGTTAGGTTACTTGGAAACAGTTCAATCCTTTAAGGTCTTAGTTTTAAGCTTTGATAGATGGGACCAAAGTAGCATTTAGTTTGGGGGCTAATTTTGTTCCACTACTAAGAGAAAGACCCTTTTGACTACCTGATGCTTCATGAATTATGAGGTTTTCCACTCTGGTGAGAACAGGCACTATTTCCAGTCCAGTGTGAGCTCTACTAATATTGTTCTTTCCTTGGTCTTGAGTAGTTTCTTCACACACACTCATAGATCAGTCTACCCAACTGAATATGTAAGGAAGACCTCCTGCAGGTCCACAAAGTTCTTTCTCTATGCAGCTGCCTTCTCTCTGGTATTCTGTCCTGCAAACTCCAGCCACTTTGGCCTACCTGTACTCTCAGCTAGCCCTCTTCAACACAGGGAGACTGCCAGGATCTACCTGGGTTCCTTTTCCTTATTCTATGGATTAGAAACTTTCTTCGGGTTGTAAGCTGGGGCATTCACAGGGCTGATCTTATTTGATTCTTATTTCTCAGGGATCACTGTCTTTCAGTCACTGACATACAATGTCTTGAGAATTTTGTTTTATATAATTTGTCTATGTTTCTTTTTAGTTTTTTTTTTTCTGTTGAGATGGAAAATCCATTCCCTGTTACTCTATCTTGTTCAAAAGTAGAAGTATAAACAGAATTTTATGTTAAAAATATTATGTCTCCTATAAGAACTGTACTTCAGGGTTACCTATAGTTGATGATATGAAGTTTTTTTTTTTTTTTTTGGAGGCAGGGTTTTGCTTGAGTACAGTGGCATGGTCATAGCTCACTGCAGGCTTGAATTCTTGGGCTGAAGTGATCCTCCAGCTTCAGCCTCCTGAGTAGCTGGGACTACAGGTGCATGCCACCATGCTCAGCTATTTTTTTAATGCAGATATGGGGTCTTACTGTGTTGTCCAGGCAGGTCTACGAACTCCTAGGCTCAAACAATCCTCCCCCTCGGCCTCCCAAAACATGGACATTACAGGTGTGAGCCACCGTGCCTAGCCTGAAGTTGTTCTTTATAGAAGTATTCCAGTTAATAAACAAAGAGGGAGCGATAGCATTAAAATATCACTATTTTGAATATCCTAATGAAATAATGGACCTAGGCAATGATCATCAATGGATGCTAAAAATTTAAGTGAAAGGCTGCAGGGAGCTTTATAATCTATGCATCAGGTTCAACAACATCTGAACCCACTGATTAATCTTAGCACATAAAGAAAGATATTGAGGAATCATGCACCTCCCAGTGAGATGCAAGAATATATATGAAACACAACTCATGAAGCATTTTGCCAAAAAATTAAACCTGAATATGTTCAAGCCTCTAGAGCTAACAGCTTACCTCAAATATGAAGGATCAAGGGATATCTTCAGGGATATCACAAGGATGTTGTCAGCCAAATCCAGATGGGACATTCCACAGAACAAATGACCCAGTTTCTTTAACAAATAAACAGCAAGGGAAAATGTGAAGCTAATCTTTTATAAAGTAACGTAAATTTAAGAACTATATCTCACAAATGCAACATGTAGCCCTTGTTTGAATCCCAATTCATTTTGTAAAAAGGCATTCATCAAATATGCCCAACTGACTTTTTTTTTTTTTTTTTTTTTTGAGACAGGGTTTCACTCTGTCACCCAGGCTGGATTGCAGTGGCACAATCATAGCTCACTGCAGCCTTGCCCTCCTGGGCTCAAATGATCCCCTCCTGCCTCAGTCTCCCAAAATGCTGGGATTAGATGCATAAGCCACTGCACCCAGCCTCAAGTGATTTTTGAGGAAGATGTAAAAACGGTTCAATGGAAGAAGTATAGGCTTTTCAACAAATGGTGTTGGTGCAATTATACATTGTAAGCAAGTAAATAACCTCAACATAAACCTCACACCTTATACAAAATATAATTCAAAATGGATCATGAACTTAAATATAAAACAATAAAACTTTTATTGGACTTCATCAAAATTAAAAACTTTTGCTCTGTGAAAGATCATGTGAAGAGAATGAAAGACAAGCTACAGACAGGGAGAAAATATTTAGAAACCACATATCTGACAAAAGACTGACATGTGGAATATATAAGGAACCTCAAAACTCCATGGTAGGCCGGGCGCGGTGGCTCAAGCCTGTAATCCCAGCACTTTGGGAGGCCGAGACAGGCGGATCACGAGGTCAGGAGATCGAGACCATCCTGGCTAACACGGTGAAACCCCGTCTCTACTAAAAAATACAAAAAACTAGCCGGGCGAGGTGGCGGGCGCCTGTAGTCCCAGCTACCCGGGAGGCTGAGACAGGAGAATGGCGTGAACCCGGGAGGCGGAGCTTGCAGTGAGCTGAGATCCGGCCACAGCACTCCAGCCTGGGTTACAGAGCGAGACTCCGTCTCAAAAAAAAAAAAAACTCCATGGTAAAAATCCAGACAATCCATTAGAAAATGGGCAAAATATATGCATAGACATTTTGCCAAAAAGCATATACAGATGACAAATAAGCACATGAAAAGATGTTCAACATCAATAGACATTAGCGAAATGCAAATTAAAAATACAGTGAGACACCTATCAGACTGGTAAAATGAAAAGTGGTGACAATGTCAAATGCTGGTGAGGGTGTGGAAAAACTGGATTATTCAAGCATTGCTCATGGCAGTGTAAACTGTAAAGTACCACAGTCAGTCTAGAAAAGACTTTGGCGGTTCTTATAAAACTAAACATGAAATTATCATAAACCCAGCAACTGCACTCTTAGGTGCTTCAGAAAAATAAATGAAACTTGTGTTCACATGAAAACCTGCACACAAATGGTCATATCAACTTTATTTGTAATAGCCCCAAACTGGAATCAGCGTTATCCTTCAACAGGTGAATGGTTAAACAAACGTGTAGATCCATATTATGGAATACTACTGAGCAATGAAAAGGAATGGACTATTGATACCTGCAACGACTTTTCATTCATTCATTCATTCATTCATTCATTCATTCAATGAATGAATGAATCTCCAGGGAATTATGCTAAGTGAAAAGAGCCAATCCCAAAAGGTTACATACTACAGATTCTACTCGACATACATCCTGATAAACCCATTGTAAGTTGAAAATATCATAATTCGGCCGGGTGCGGTGGCTCAAGCCTGTAATCCCAGCACTTTGGGAGGCCGAGACGGGCGGATCACGAGGTCAGGAGATCGAGACCATCCTGGCTAACACGGTGAAACCCCGTCTCTACTAAAAATACAAAAAAACTAGCCGGGCGAAGTGGCGGGCGCCTGTAGTCCCAGCTACTCGGGAGGCTGAGGCAGGAGAATGGCGTAAACCCAGGAGGCGGAGCTTGCAGTGAGCTGAGATCCGGCCACTGCACTCCAGCCCCGGGGACAGAGTGAGACTCTGCCTCAAAAAAAAAAAAAAAAAAAAAAAAGAAAATATCATAATTCAAAAATGCATTTAACACACCTAACCTACTGAACATCATAGCTTAGCCTAGCCTACCTTAAATGTGCATAGAACACTTACATTAGCACAGTTGGACAACATAATCTAACAGGAAGCTTATTTTATAATAAAGCATTGAATATTTCATGTAATTTATTTAATACTGAACTGAATGTGAAAAAACAGAATGGTCGTATGGATACTCGAAGTACAGTTTCTACTGCATGTGTATCACTTTTGCACCATGGAAAAGTTAAATAATTTTAAGTCAAAACATTGTAAGCCAGAGACCATCTGCACATGATTCCATTTGTATAACATTTTTGAAATGACAAAATTTTAGAAATAGAGACTAGAGGGGCCGGGCGCGGTGGCTCAAGCCTGTAATCCCAGCACTTTGGGAGGCCGAGACGGGCGGATCACGAGGTCAGGAGATCGAGACCATCCTGGCTAACACGGTGAAACCCCGTCTCTACTAAAAAATACAAAAAACTAGCCGGGCGAGGTGGCGGGCGCCTGTGGTCCCAGTTACTCGGGAGGCTGAGGCAGGAGAATGGCGTAAACCCGGGAGGCGGAGCTTGCAGTGAGCTGAGATCCGGCCACTGCACTCCAGCCTGGGCGGCAGAGCGAGACTCCGTCTCAAAAAAAAAAAAAAGAAATAGAGACTAGATTAGTTGTTGCCAGGGGTTTTAAGACAAAGGGGTACGAAGAGAAGATAGCTATGGTTATAAAATTGCAACAATGAAGATCGTTATGGTGATAGAATTGTTCTGTATCCTCACTGTGGTGGTGGATATAAAAACTTATACATGTGATAAAACTGTACAAAACTAAATACACAAATGAATACAAGTAAAACAGGAAATCTGAAAAAGATCAGTATATAGTATCAACATCAATATTCTTATTTAAATTTTAAAAAATTTAAATTAAAAGGACACTTATAGGACTATTAAGGAAATGCTATGGTTTGAATGTGTCCCCCAAAGTTCGTATGTTAGAAACTTAATCTCCAAATGCAAAAGTGTTGAGAGGTAGGGCTTTTAAGAGGTGATTAGGTCATGACAGCTCTGCCTTCATGAATGGATTAATGTTGCTGTTGTGGGAGAGGGTTCCTGATAAAAAGGAGGAGTTTGGACCCCTTCCTCTCTCACACACACGCTCTTTCGCCATGTGATGCTTTCTGCCATGTTATGATGCAGCAGAAGTCTCTCAGCAGATGTGGCCCCTTGACCTTGGACTTTCTTTTTTTTTTTTTTTGAGATAGAGTTTCCTTCTTGTTGCCCAGGCTGGAGTGCAATGGCACGATCTCAGCTCACCACAACCTCTGCCTCCCGGGTTCAAGTGATTCTCTCACCTCAGCCTCCCGAGTAGCTGGGATTACAGGTGCCCACCACCACGCCCAGCTACTTTTTGTATTTTTAGTAGAGACGGGGTTTTGCCATGTTAGCCAGGCTGATCTTGAACTCCTGACCTCAGGTGATCAACCTGCCTCGGCCTCCCAAAGTGCTGGGATTACAGGCACGAGCCACCACGCCCAGCCAGACCTTGGACTTCTCAGCCTCTAGAACTGTAAGAAGTAAATTTATTTTCTTTTCTTTGTAAATTACCCAGTCTGTGGTTTTCTGTTATAGCAACACAAAGTGGTCTAAGAAAGGAAATTTATATGCAGTGTAGGAACAGATAATATTAAGAAATTATTTTCTTAATATTGTTAATATTTTCAGTGTGATAATGGCATTGTAGTTAAGCAGAGATACTAAAGAAAGTAAGGAAGAAATGATTTTATTTCAGTGATTTTCTTTAAAATAATCCTTCAGTAGTAGATAAAACAAGATTGGTCATATTCCCATAACTATTGATAACTGTTGTATATTGATGATGGGTACAAGGGGTTCATTATACTATTTTTGTGTTTCTGAGTAGCTTGAATATTATAAATTGCACATGGATAAGTTCTATAATATGAAAAAATAGACAATTTTTAAGAAAAAAGGAGGAAATGAACACAGAAAGGGCTCCCATACAGTCTAAAATTATACTAAAAATTATATATATAACTAATTCCCCTTATAATTTTGATCTATCTGTGGCTCAAGCAGTGTCAAAAGACTGCTTTTATAGACTGAAAGTTTGTTCCCCCAAATTCATATGTTGAAATCTTAACCCCCAATGTGATGCTATTAGAAAGTGGGTCCTTTTAGAGGTAATTATGTCATGAGGTCAGAGCCCTTATAAATGGGATTACTGCCCATATAAGAAAAGACACGGGAGAGATTATTTCTTTCTCTCTCTCAGCCATGTGAGGATACAACAAGATGACCATCTGCAAACCAGGAAGAGGACCCTCACTAGACAAAGATTTGCTAGCACCTTGATCTTGAACTTCCCAGCCTCCAGAACTGTGATAAATAAATGTTTGTTATTTAAGCCATCAGTCTATGGTATTTTGTTATGGCAGCCTGAACTAAGACAGCTGCCCAAGAAAACTATTATATGTCACTGAAATGCATTCAGTTCATCCACTGAACATATAATTGAACTTTTTCTCTTTGTATGAAATCAGGCCATCAGAAAGGTGTGTCCTCAAATACTCTTGGTTGCTTGTTATAATATATTTGCTGAGATTTGCTTTGACCCTAGACCTTTCACTGCCTCTGAAGAATGCTCCAGAACAGAGGTAGGCAGCCACCCTCATTTGTTTACACACAGTCTATGGTTGCTCTCATGCTACAACAGCAAAACTGAGTAGCTGCAACAGAGACCATATGACACACAAAGCCTAAAATATTTACTATCTGGCCCTGCAGACAAAGCTTGCCAAGTCCTGCTCTAGAAGATAGCCCAAGCAAACACAATACAGTAGTCCCCCCTTATCCATGGTTTCATTTTCTGCGGTTTCAGTTACCCATGGCCAATCACTGTCCAAAAATATTAAATGGAACATTCCAAAAATAAACAATTCCTAAGTTTTAAATTATGCAGTGTTCTGGGTAACTTGATGAAATCTTATACCATCCCACTCCATCCTGCCTGGGACATGAATCCTCCCTGTGTCCAGTGCATCCATGCTGTATACCCTATCTGCCTGTTAGTCACTTAGTAGCCATGTCAGTTATCAGATCAACTGCCGTGGAATCACAGTGCTTGTTTTCAAGTCACCCTTATTTTACTTCATAATGGCCCTGAAGTGCAAAAGTAGTGATGGTGTCAATTTGGATATGCCAAAGAGAAGCCATAAAGTACTTCTTGTCAGTGAAAAGGTGAAAGTTCTTGACTTAATAAAAGAAAAAACTTGTATGCTGAGGTTGTTAAGATCTACAGTAAGAACGAATTTTCCATGAAATCGTGAAGAAGGAAAAGGACATTCATGCATAGGATATGTAGGATTCAGTACTATCCACGGTTTCAAGCATTTACTGGGGGTCTTGGAACATATCCCCAGCAGATAAGGGGGGACTGCCATACTGCTACTGTACATGTGATGGAGTTGCTATAAATAATGTTGTTATTTATAGCAATATATAGTCATATATTGAACATATAGTCAGCCTAATTATAGAGTTCTGTGACTAGTTGTTATAGCATAATTATGAACAGAACCCCCAGGAAGATCTATCAAAAATCTTTTTAAAATTTATATGAAAATCTATCAAAAATCTTTTTAAAACTCCATCCAGAGAGTTTTTACTATAGAGGAATTGTCACATTGTCCTTGTGACAATTAAATGTAAATTATATAACTGCTTATATTTCTTTCATTCTATATCTGCCACAAAGAACACAACTTTATAGTTTAATTTTAATAACTATTGCAGGACAGTTCTCTGGGTGGCCTTGGACTGACCCGGTTATCTCTCTCTTCTCACTTGCAGTTCTCAAGATAACTGTAGAACATTCTGGGAAGGCAACATCTTGAAATAGGCAGGGACTGGCTGAAACAGCTGGGGCTCTGTTCCAGTCATGCCTAGAAACAAGATGTCCTTCAATTCTCCAGGACAGCAAGTCATGTATCCCTCAGGGTACAAAACCCAGGGTGAGTTGCTTTCTGGGGTCCCTCAGCTGTGGGGCAAGTGAGGCATACACAGACAAGACTCCTTCCTTCCCTGGCAGCTTTACTGAGCCTCAGGGGATCAGCTCATAATGATTCCTAGGCTTCCATTGTTCCTTGCTGCCTGTCTGTAAGTAACAAACCTGATTCATGTAACTTGTTTTGTGTGTGGATGTTCTGTCCCATTGGACTCAGGGAAGTTGGTAATCAGTGCACAGTGAACCTGTTTCACATCTATGTTACTAAAATTCATTCAATACTGCATGAATATTTACAGTTCACTGATGCTTTGTTGTTGACTGTGTCAACATTATCTGTGTTTTCCCTGATCATATGACAGATTCACATGTGTTCATGTTACTATTCTGATTATTATAAACTTCCTAAGTCCAGTGGTAAATGGAAGCAGTAACTAAACAAAGAAACAAATGATGATTTAGCAGAGACCAGGTCTTGTCTGGTTCTTTTGTAGAGAAGAAAAGGGATCTGTGAAGTCAGAATTGGGGAAGTGAGGATGTACAGGTGAGGGGATACCTTGCAGAGTCTAGAATCAGCAGTGAGCTGCCTCCCCTTCTCCTCTAGGCCATGGGGCAGAACCCTCCACATCCCCACTCTCCTCCATCAACTACATTAAATAGTCCACTGAAACACGCAGGTCTCTGGATAAGCTGCTGAAAGGGGACATAGACATTGGAAGTCAGAATGGAACTGATCTATTTGGATTTGGAAATATTCATGAGTACCAGACTTACAGATGATATTGTTTGGAGCATTATGGTGCAACATCCATAAGGTCTCTGGGAAAGTCTGCCTTATATTCCCACACAGAGGGTACAACAGCAGTAAACTCCATGACAGAGGGATATGCCTATCCCTGCGGTCGGGGTCAATGTTATAAATAACTTTTGCCACTAGAATTGTCCTGACCTGAATCAGGATGTTAAGCATTAGTCTAGGGACAATGTGTGGCCAGATATAGCTTTGATTCGTTGGTGCATGTCTTGCAGGGCTATCTGAGGCATTTCCTGAATTCTTAATTATAAAGCAGTTTCTCCACTGCCAATCACAACCAGATATGATGACAAGTTGGCTAAGTATATATATTTAACAGACTACAGAGAGAGCTATGAATACTCATGAAAGTAGTGATAAACCCTGTCCAGTTCTTGAGACTGGATCAGCTTAAATAGCTGTGTCTTATCCAGGAGGCGGCATTACAGATGGGCTAGGCCTCTTGCCTGTGATGGAGGCAAACAAATTTTTAATAAGAGGCATTTCTATGGAAACAGAAGAAAAACAAAGATTAATGTTGGGCATGATTTATTCAGATGTTAGACTCAAGTACCTTTAGTTATAGAGGAAGAAGGAAGAGGCAATCTGACACTTTTTTCTCACCTGTATTACAAGGAATAAGCTTCAGTTTGCAGGGCTTCAGGAAAAAGGCAGTAGCAATTTCATTGAGTCCAAGTCAGAAAAGTAAAAGAAAAAATTGGAAAACATTAGTTTGGGGACTCATAGCCCAGAAATAATTTAGGATTCAGTCCAAATTGTAGAAAATAATAAAAACTCAACAACAGTGAACAACACCAGAATCTAACAATAAGTGTACCACATTTTTTTCCAAAACATATTTTTTCTCTCTCCAGTCCTTGTTTTTACTAAAGACAAATCATAGTAGGACAAATATATTTGTAAAATAAATTTTAGTCTTAGTATACTTGGCCTGAGTGTTTGCATAGTCAGCAAGAATAATTATTTGTCATATAGGCTCTTTCTAAAATTGGCTTTGCTGGAGCTTTATTCCATAAGGAATCTTGGATTAGACTTTTGAAGCCTTGAGCCCAGCCACGGATTCATCTGTGCCTTCAATGCTTGTATGATTTGGGTGAATTCCTCACCTCAGGTCTCAAGACACCTTGGGGCTCCTAGGCCTGTCAGAGAATGACATTCTTTGCTTACCACAGGTCAAAAACCCTATACAGGGACTGCATAGACAATGTATGAGGCCAATTTTTCCAAGGGGCTTTTATGGGCTTTATAAGTCAACTTTGATTCCTTAAAGCAGTATGAAAGTGTGCCATTCCAACCAAAGCCTTGGTAAAGTAACCAGTATCTCCAGTTGTGTCTTGTTAGAAAAGAAAACAGATTCTTATTGAACTTACGCAAATAACTTAAGTATACTAACAGTTTTCGAATTCTGAAGAAAGCAAGTAGAGAGAAAGAAATGTGTTTCAAGTTCTGCTCACAGGGGTGTACTTTATGCAATTGTTAAAAGCTGCAAATAGCTCAAAAGAAAAAGTTTTTCCGGACTCTGGAAAACAAGAGTTAGCAATGTTTTAAACAAAATGCCATAAAAAGATTTTGGTCTTCTGTTAGTTCAGTCTATGTAATTAACTCTTATTCCACTCAATATTCATGAACACATTAGCTCTCTATGGGAGTCTTGGAAGTTTTTCCTCTATTCTGATGCCACAGTCTCCGAAGTTATCAGAAACCTGCATTCAAGAGCAGCTCTCAGAGTCTTATAGCTGATTATAAAATCATTTGAAAATAATCAAAGTAAAACAATTGTGGATGACAAAAGTTTTAGAATAACCATGATTAAAGTCTGAACATCTCTGTGGCATGCAGCAATTTAATATAACAATTATAATTATTACTTATAACATATATTGAGACATATCAGAATTGCAGGAATCTTATACAATTTTGGAACACATACCAATAACACATTTATATAAATACAGCCCAAAGAGAGCTGAAAACCATTTTGTATTTGACAATACTTCCTGTATGATTTTAATATACGGAACAAGCTGAATATGTCCCTATTGGACTTTAGAGGACCCAATATCTAAAAGTGTTAACCAGATCAAAAAAGGGGGCTTAATTTAGAATCTGACTGTGGAAAGTTTGTCAAATATCAAAGGTTTAAACACTTAGTATTATAAAATAAAATTCTAGGTCACCATTAATAAAAGGGAAAAATCTGTTCTGATTAATAGAGGGGAAACAGCTTTCCAAACAGGACCCAATAAAGATGCATGAGGCCAATTGAATCTGTCTTCTCTCCCCTCGCCTTTTTTCTGTCATTTATTCCAAAGGTAAACAAAAATATTTCACTATCATTTAATATTACATGCAAATCTTGTTCAAAAAAGAAAGCTAAATTTCACCTTTGTTTGCATTAGTGTACTATTAACGTTAAACCCAATTCTTAATAAAACCTTATAAACAAAATCTATCCAATCTTAATTAGTTTGACTATAAGGTAAAATTTCCAGAAACCTTTTATAACCCTTTACAGCTTTCTGTTAAACAGTAGATCATTTCTCTAAGAAAACCCTGTTACTCAGACACAGGGGCCCAGATTCTGACCCTGCATCAGTGTGTTTTTATTTCAATGTTCAACCCACACAAAAACTAAATCATCCCCCTTTCAAATCTTAGGCAACTTGCTTATACCCATTGAACTTCCTTTATAAGATCCACCCTTCACAAATTCTTCACAACTTGCTTAAACTTTCAGTTTCGTCCCATTACTCCTTTAGGTTAGGATAATCTTAACCTCTGAACAAGACAAAATTACATTCCCTTTAACAAAAACCATGTTTCCATGCCTTCTTATAATCTTTTACCAAAAACACATTCTACTTTCCTTATACACCTTGCATGTAAAACTATTTTTCCAGTAGTCTCAAGTACATATTACAATGTTAACTCTTAGCAACTTTTATTGTTGGTGAAAAACCTGGCGAGTAAGCAATTTTGACCATTTATAAGATTGCAGAACACATGACTTTCCAGCCTAGCAAAGGGACCTGGCTAACTCCATATGTCCCCAGGCCTCACCTAGGATCTAATTGCTGTAAAACAGGCAAGTCAAACAATTACTAAAAGTCATAGAGGCAGTTTATGACCTTAAAATATCTAGCAAACAGTATCCGATCTGCCTAATTTAGACCAAATATCTAAATTTTGAAGATATTTTTGTTTTACTTCACCAATAATCTTTAAACTGTCTTTATTTTTCAAAGATTGTTAGAGACATTGTGACTTAAAAGGCATTAAAGTCTCTATTTTTCTGACAAAATATTTTATTTAAGTGCTTATCATTCTTAAGCCAATAAATTAGACCACTGTCATATATTCTGGTAGCAAAACATCACACACATCATATATAAATACACAGATATGGAGACGATTTGGTAGGGTGACAAAAGATTAGATGCAAGAGGAAGGAGGAACAGACAGGAGCAGGTGCAGATTTCAACAGATATCCATCAACTGAGGAGGTTTTAGAGGCAGAGCAGGAGATTTAAAACAATATCTGTGCACATATAGTCCAAATAGCAGCCTTAATTAAGTTGATTAAGAACTTCAGATCTCTCCAAAGGAAAATCATTTTAAAATTTTTTATTACTAGATTTTAGCCAAGAGAAATGGCCAATATTTCTGGCTTTTGAATTATTTTACCTCCTACATGAAATCAATAAGCCTTAACTAACGGTATGACTTTACCACAGGTGCATGAAGTATCTTCAACGAGACAGCAAGCAGTTTTTACAAGATCTAGAATTGCTCCAAAGGTAGCTCAGAGAAAAGAAAATTTCAAGACAGGAAATCAGAAGCTGTCTATGGAAGGAAAAAGAACCAATAAATGGCAAAAAGTCACACACATAATGAACGGGAAAGGACTAATTACCTAAGCTGGGAATTGAACCCAGGCTGCCAGTGTAAAAGAGAGAAAAAATCTTAGCTACTGAGCTATTGCACAAGGTGACCACTACTGCTTCTTCCCAGGAGTCTAGAGCAGTCATTTTTGAGTTTGCAAATGATTTTAACCATTCAAGAAAATTAAGACTAGATATAACACAATCATGTGTCCTTTTTAGACTCAAGAGTCAAAGCGCTGTAACTTAATAGCGCAAGGACTTTAAAGACAATACAGAAAATTACATGGATACAATAACATTTTCAAGTCCATACTCTGAATTAGCTTTTAAATAACTTTTAAGTTAGACAAAATTTTTTTTGGTCAATAAGAACATATTTTCCTTGTCACATTTTCTATAAAACTAGGAAGCAAGAAATTCTTTTTTTGAAAAAATGAAAGCAATTTTATTAAGAAAGTAAAGGAATAAAGAATGGCTACTTCACGGGTAGAGCAGTGGTATGGGCTGCTTGACTGAGTATATTTATAGTTATTTCTTGATTATATGCTGTATTAGTCCATTTTCACATTGCTATAGAAGAACTTCCCTGAGACTGGGTGATTTATAAAGGAAAGAGGTTTGATTGACTCATAGTTTTGCATGGCTGGAGAGGCCTCAGGAAATGTATAATTATGGCAGAAGGGGAAGCAGGCACCTTCTTCACAAGGTGTCATGGGAGAAAAGAGCAGGGGAAACCATCACTTATAGAATCATCAGATCTTGGGAGAACTATCACAAGAACAGCATGGGGGAAACTGCCCCCATGATCCTGTCACCTCCCACCAGGTCCCTCCCTTGACAGGTGAGGATTATGGGGATTACAATTCAAGACAAAATTTGGGTGGAGACACAGAGCCAAACCATATCATATGCTAAACAAGGGGTGGATTATTCATGAGTTTTCTGGGAAAGAGGTGGGGATTTCCCAGAACTGAGGGTTCCTCCTCTTTTTAGACCATATAGGGTAACTTCCAGACATTGCCATGGCATTTGTAAACTGCCAAGGCACTGGTGGAAGTGTTTTTTAGAACGCTAATGCATTATAATTAGCATATAATGAACACTGAGGATTACCAGAGGTCACTTTCGCTGCCATCTTGGTTTAGGTGGGTTTTGACTGGCTTTTTCACCTTATGCTGTTTTATCAGCAGGGTCTTTGTGATCTGAATCTTGTGTGGACATTTTATCTCATCCTGTGAGATAAGAATGCCTAACCTCCTGGGAATGCAGCCCAGTAGGTCTCAGCCTTATTTTACCCAGCTCCTATTCAAGATGGAGTTACTCTGGTTCAAACGCCTCTGATGTATTTCCCCCCTCTCTTTTACGAGGGAACCCTTAATCCTCGCAGTTGTAGAGGGACAAAAATCCATCTTCTGTAATTTTCAGGCCAAATGGGGTGATGACATTCCCGCCTAACTACTGGGGTGTCTTGTATCCAGGGTAGAGAGGAGCTCTGTGAGAAAACATCATTACGCTGAGGGCCATTCATAACTCCGAGTTCTGACAAAAGGTGATATCTGGAAGATTAACATGTGATCAATTTAAGAAAACATTGAGTAAGTTTACCTACCCAGCAATTCTACACAGAGTACAGCAGGAATATATTCCACAACAGTAAAGTAAAATAAGCAAAATTATTCTAAGTAAACTAAAAATATAAGGCATTCAATGAACTGGGCAACTGTTGGGACCATACTGATATGGGGTTGCTAGCCAATTCCAGTATGTGCCCAGAATTAGAATATTGATCCAGATTTTTATAGTACCCATCCCTCTTGTTTCTTCTGAGCTACAGTCAAAGGTCACTGGTTGATTCACAGGAATAAGCAGGGTTAGTCTAAATTGCAGAAAAAAAAAAAAAACAAAAAACAACTGATGAGACTAGAATCTAATAACAGGTGTGCCATAGTTCCTGAAACATAATTTTTCTCTTTCCAGTCCTCATTTTTATTAAAAACAAATCATAATAGGGCTAATTTGTTTATAAAATAAGCTTTAGTCTCATACTTGGCCTGTTTATTTGTATAAAGTGCAGCAAGAATAATTATTTTCACATAGGCTTTTTAAAAATTGGCTTTGATGAAACTTCGTTCCATAAAGAATCTCAGATAAGACCTTTTTTAAAGCTGAGCCCCAGCCATGGGTTTGTACTGTGAAATGCCTGTATGAGTCAGGTAAATTCCTCTCTTCTTGAGGTCCCATAATTTTGGAACACATATCAATAACATATTTATACAAATAAAACCTTTACTCATTAATATAGGGAAGACTTAGTTTTCCAAACAACCTGTTTCTTTTCTTTCACCTCTTTTTACTATAATTTATTCAAAAGGCAAACAAAAATCTTTCATTATTTTTAATATAACATGAAAATCTTGTTCAAGAGAGAAAGCCAAATTTCACCCTTTGCATTGGTGTACTATTAATGTCAACCCCAATTCTTAATAAAACCTTATAGACAAATCTATCCAATTTTCATGCCTGACCATAAGGTAAGATTCGCATAAACTTTTTATAACCCTTTACAGATTTTTGTTAAAGAACAGATCAGTGCTCTAAGAAAAACCTATTGTGCTTTTATTCCAATGTTCAACTTATGAAAAAACTGAATACCCCTTTAACTTTAGCCAATGTTCACACATAGAATTTCTTTTACAAGATTAATCTTTCATAAACCTTCCATACATTGCTCAAAAGTTTGTTTTCTCCTATCAAACTTAAAACAAGACTTTAACCCTTTAATCTAGGGAAAAAAAAAATCCACATTCCCATGCCTTCTTATAATCTTTTACCAAAAACACATTTTACTTTCCTTACACACCTTGCATGTAAAACTGTTTCCTCAGTAGTTTCAATTACGTGTTACAATATTAACTCTTAGTAACTTTTATTTTTGGTGAAAAACTTAGTAAGTAAGCAATTTTAATTATGTACTAGGTGTGGGGCTTAGGACACCAGACAGAAGTGCAGATAAAGTCTGACTCTTTTCAGCATTGCTAGGGGTCATGGCTAACTCCACATGTCCCCAGGCCTTATGTAGAATCTAATGGCTCTAAAGCAGTTAAGTTGAGCAATTTTCAAAAGTCAAAGAAATAATTTATGACCTTAAAGCATTTACCAAACCTAATATCTGACCAGCCTAATTTAGACCAAATGTCTAAATTTTGAAAACATTTTTATTTTACCAATAATCTTTAAAACTGTCTTTATTTCTCAAAGATTACTAAAGTTATGTGAACTAAAAGGCATTACAGTTTTTATTTTTCTGACAAAATATTTGATCACACATCACACACACACATACAACACATATAAATACACAAACAGTCAGAAGATTCTGTAGTTGTAAGATTTTTCATTTACCCGTTTTTGTTTCTCAACTGGATTACTGGCTTCAGGGTAGAGCCCTTTGAGGAACAGGGCCAGGAAACCATTCAGTTTCTAGGGCCTAATAAGCAGGCACAGCTGGAAGGCAAAACAGATCCCCCAAAATTAAGGGTCCCATTTTTATATCAGATCTTAGATCCCAAAAAGGAGGGAATCAGCCCATCTCCCATAAAAGCCCATAACTGCCATTAGCCAGCCCTAAAAGTATATTTCCTACTTAGTAATGAGACACCAAAGTTCTCTCACAATGCGAAGTAATTTCTGATACCCCCAAATGTCAAAAACATGAGATAACACAATGTAAAACAGAACAGGGCCTCAGATTTTGAGAGAGATCTATCCACTTTCAACTCCTGAGGTTTCGTGAGGAAAACAGAGATCTTTCCCCAAACAGGGTGTGTGGCACCTCTTCTGTTTTCCCCAAGGAGTCCCAGGCTGTTAGAAATTTTCTTAGGTCCTCTCATGTGTACATCAAGAGGGGCAAGAAAACAAAATGGAGAAAAATGACTTTTCAGTTGACTGAAAAGAAAAACTTTTTCTCAAGAAAAACAAGATTTGAGGAAAAAACATAAAGGCCTTTTTAATATACCCATAGCTTGAATATCCACTTTTAATTAAGCTGACTTTTAACCATAGTGCTCTTTTTTAAAAAGTCTTTTAAAATTTCTCATTATTCGACTTTTAGCCAGGTAAAATGGTCAATATTTCTGGCTCTTGAACTTTACCAAAGGTAACCTCCCAGGTGCTCAGAGAAAGGAAAATTCAAGAAGGGAAGTCAGAAGTTGTTCATGGAGAGGAAGAGAATCAACAAATGGCAAAGGTCACACAGATATCAACCAAAAAGTACTCATTCCCTAGACTGGGAATTGAGAGCCTAGGCTACCATTGTAAAATGGTAAAGCCTTAACTGCTGAGCTACAGCATGGAGCAGTTTCCATTGCTCTTCCCAGGGGTCTAGAGGCAGCCAGTTTTGAGCTTGCAAAGGTTTTTAACTGCTCCAGATATTTGTAGGGCTAACTATAACATGAACGCCAAAATTCCTCTTCCCTGGATGGTGGAGACCAAGAGAAAGTACCACCCACCTGGTTACAAAGTCAAGCTCCCAAGAACATAAAACAAGATGAGAGGGAAACTTCATCCAGTTTTTTTTTGTTTGTTTCAGGGGCCACCATCCAGGAGTTTCAACATGTGGTCTTTGGGCAAAATGGCTGCTCCGAGTAACAGAAAATATAGGAAAGGGAAAGGAGAGAAAGAGAGAGAAGGCCGGGTGCAGTGGCTCACACCTGTAATCCCAGTACTTTGGGAGGCCGAGGTGGGTGGATCATGAGGTCAAGAGATCAAGACCATCCTGGCCAACATGGTGAAATCCCGTCTCTACTAAAAATACAAAAAATTAGCTGGGCATGATGGCGCACACCTGTAGTCCCAGCTACTCAGGAGGCTGAAGCAGGAGAATCGCTTGGACCCGGGAGGCAGAGGTTGCAGTGAGCTGAGATTGCGCCATTGCACTCCAATCTGGTGACAGAGCGAGATTCTGTCTCAAAAAAAAAAAAAAAAAAAAAAAGAGAGAGAGAGAGAGAAGTATTCCCTGCGGCAGGGTGGGCAAGGTGAAGAGCTCAGGGAGGCCAGAAAAAGACCTACTCATTGCAGCAACACTGAATCAAAAGTTCAAATGGCCACTTGTCAGTTGTGAGGGGATCTTTTCCAGCAGTCCCATCAGCTCTCAAGTTTTCCCTTTTGGGAAGGAAAAGTTCCCCATGTTCCATGATCTTTTATATGCCTAATCCTGTCACCCACAGTCGTCAGCAAAGAGTACAAGATAGATTAATCCAAAGAGAATAGTGGCTAACATCCCATAATGCCAAATTCATTTTTAAAAAAGAGGGACTTTACTGAGAGGGGCCTTTAATCCTCTAAATGTTAGGAAGGACTCTAACCTTCCTAAGTTGGGCATCGGACCCAAGTTTGGTCAAGAAGCCTTGCCTTTTATTAAGATGGGCCTTTAACCCCTCTCTATCTTAGGAGAGACTATCCTAAGTTGGGCCTCTAACTCAGTCCCACCCTTTACCCAGGTAAAATGTGCCCCACCACTTACCCAGTATCAGCCAGTTGGTGCTGCAGTCTATTTCCTTTGGATCAGGGGGTCTCCTCAATATAGTCCCTTTGTGGTTTGCCAGGAAGATGTTACTGGAAAGGTGTCCCAATCCAGACCCCAAAAGAGGGTTCTTGGATCTCACACAAGAAAGAATTCAGGTCGAGTCCACAGGGTAAAGTGAAAGTTTATTGAGAAAATAAAGGGATAAAGAATGGCTACTCCATTGGCACAGCAGCCAGAAGCAAGAAGTTCTGAACTGCCTATCAGATATTACCATTTCATAGATGAGAACCAGTCCATAATTTTGGAACATGTTTCCCATATAATAACCCTTTCTTAATTGGAAATGACCCAGACATTCAACAAGCATCTACAATGATTTTAAGATTTTAAATCATACAAAAATGTTTTACTTAGAGGCACTTATCTCATTTATATGCATATAATTCTCCCACTTTTAACCGTTTACTTAGATTACTTCTGAAAACTGAGATCTTACACAGACGTAGTCATTATTGAAAGTCAATTCCCTGTTAACCATTTTAAAGCTTGTGAACATCAGTTGTTCATCTAAGTAAAAATCTTAGTTAAAACACATAGGCATTTTGTTAACTCAGAAGGTTCAGCTATTTTCCTCAAACAATATTAAATGTCTTATTTATCAAAAATTACATAAAGATCATTCTGTTTTGGGCTGGGTTTATAGTTTTATAACTCTTATGCCAAATTTTGGCACCTAATGATATCTGGCAGAGATAAATATGAAACCGCTTGATCAATAAACTCAAACGAAAATGTATGTTGACAATTCTTAAGATATTTATATTATTTTTACCAATAATTTAAAGCCAGCTTATTTATTAAAGATTTTACTTAGTTTATGAGTACTTCTTAACTCTAAGCCAGTTTGGTTCTTTGTGACCACAATACATAACAAAATACATGTACATATGCATAAACATACACATACACACTCATATAAAGCAGGCCGAAAATAAACAGAGAAGATATCACCTGGCTGCCTTCTGCAAAGGTGGCATGAGGTAGGGGGAGAGAGGGGAAGAAACAGATGAGAGAATAAAGCAATGGAAAGGGAGCTCAAGAGCCCTCCTGCAGCCATTGAGTGGTGTGAGGTTGATACCTCCACCACCGTCATTTATCTCCCATCAGGAAGAGTCTCAACACCCTAAGTCTGCACAGTGTGGGATGGTTCCTCCTACTTCTGCAAGTCACTGGTCAGGCAAACTGTTTCCAGCCAGAGGGAGCTAGAGCTGCCTGCAGCTGAGAAGAGTAAAGCTGTAAGTAGCTCTCCAAAGATAGAAGGGTGATGTTGGAGGTAGAGAGGAAAGAAAGCAATCAGGGCCCATACACAAAGCCATATATTCATATATGCAAACAGACAGCATGCTTCCAAACGAGTTCCCAACCAAGGGGGCTGGGTGAGGTCCTGGATCCCTCTCCCCAGTTCCAAATGACTCCATGGGCTGTTAAGTTCAGTCCGAGCACATGTCCCATGGTGTCGCACATACAAATAAATACAAATACATTAAAATGCTCAAATGGTGTCACTAACAGCCAGGTCTTAAGTAGAGCAGGGCTTCAGTGACACCCCAAAAGAGACAGAGGGTGGTCAGGTGCACTCCCAACCAAATTACCCAGTTCCAAAGTTTGTCAGCTCTTTCTCTTTTTCTCCCGGAATTCACTTCCCTTGCACAGGCAATGTGTTGAAGGCAGCAAATGTTGTGCTGGCAGTGGGGAGCAAAAGGGAAATTTCCCCCAAAAGAAAGCATGTTTTGCAGCTGCTGGGAAGCTCCCTAATGCTCTCATCATGGGATCTGATAGCCATGAGCAGCTGGCACTCACAGGTGACCCCATGTCTCACCCGATAGCGAAACCGGGTGGTCAGGCACAGGCCAACCTGGAGCACAAAGCATGTCCCTGTATCGGCCACCAAAAATTGTAACCACAAAGTGGGTTAGTTGCTTGCTGCATGTAGAGTCCAATTAACAAGAGTGAGTCCTGGTACTTTCCAGAAAAGTGAATTTATTTCCAAAGCTAGCTTGGGGGAGTGCACAAAGTGTCCAGCTTTAAATGTACTGCTTCACCTTTGGAGCAAAAAGTGGGCATTTATATAACGTAGGGGAGGAAATGAGCAAGGGCTTGCAAGGCTCTTCTGCTAGCCTTATCTGTACCTTATCTAATTGGCAGTTGAGTTGCCACCTTCCTGGGCAGAAGTACTTGTAAAAGTGGCTAAGTGGGCATGCTTTGGGCATGTCCTCCTGAGGCAACACTCTGGAGGTGGGAGTTCCCTCTTGGAGCACATAGATGAACTTGCCCTGTAGGAAATGTCTGGAGAGGGGGAGGTGAGAGGTTATTTTGCACTTGAAAAAGGGCTAAATGGGAAGTAGGAGGAAAGGGGAAAGGAGAAGAGAGAAAAAAACTGTTGCTTAGAAAAACAGGAGTACTCAGTTACAGTTGTGAAACTGCCTTTACAAAAACTATATCAGTGAGAAAATTATGACAGTGAAAGAGATCTGATCTAGTCCACCACCCATCTTGCCTTTTCCTTAGTTTTTCCTGGGCCTTGGGGCTGAACTAACTTTGGAAGACATTTAGGTTATAGTTTAAATGATAATAGCTCTTCCCCAAAATTCAATCATTGTAAAGCTAATGGAAGGCCATCAGACTAGGGGTTGGAGAGGAACCTGATTCTGCTAAGGTTTAGACATACATTGCCAGCCATTCCTGCAGATAACACCACTACTGTAGATTGACCTTTTGAGATATCTTTTCAGGTTTTTTGCATGTCTGACACCCATGGCTCATCCTAGACCCACCAATCCCACTCCTGTGGTTCCACCCTGAGGCAATTCAGCATGCAGGAGGACAGCTTTCACCTCCTATGATTTCATCTCTGTCCCAACCAATTAGCAGCAAGCCTAGCCACCCCCACTGCTTCCCCCAAACTGCCTTTGAAAAACCCCCAACCTACAAGCTTTGGAGGAGATTGATTTGAGTACTATAATAACTCTGTCTATCATATGGCGTTGCCTGCCTTTTGACTATTAAACTCTTTCTTTTTTTTTTTTGGGACGGAGTTTCGCCCTGTCGCCCAGGCTGGAGTGCAATGGCACAATCTCAGTTCACTGCAACCTCTGCCTCCCGGGTTGAAGCGATTCGCCTGCCTCAGCCTCCTGAGTAGCTGGGACTACAGGCACGTGCCACCATGCCCAGCTAATTTTTGTATTTTTAGTTGAGACGGGGCTTCACCATGTTGGCCAGGATGGTCTCGATCTTCTGACCTCGTGATCTGCCCGCCTCAGCCTCCCAAAGTGCTGGGATTTTTTTTTTTTTGTTTGTTTGTTTTTTTTTTTTTTTTTTTTTTTTTTGAGACGGAGTCTGGCTCTGTCGCCTAGGCTGGAGTGCAGTGGCCAGATCTCAGCTCACTGCAAGCTCCCCCTCCCGGGTTTACGCCATTCTCCTGCCTCAGCCTCCCAAGTAGCTGGGACTACAGGCGCCCGCCACCTCGCCCGGCTAGTTTTTTGTATTTTTAGTAGAGACGGGGTTTCACCGTGTTAGCCAGGATGGTCTCGATCTCCTGACCTCGTGATCCGCCCGTCTCAGCCTCCCAAAGTGCTGGGATTACAGGCTTGAGCCACCGCGCCCGGCGTGAGTGCTGGGATTATAGGTGTGAGTCACCATGCCCAGCCTAAACTCTTTCTTTCTTTCTTTCTTTTTTTTTTTTTTTTTTTTGAAGCAGAGTCTCCCTGTGTCGCCCAGGCTGGAGTGCAGTGGCGCGATCTTGGCTCACTGCAAGCTCCGCCTCCCAGGTTCACACCATTCTCCCGCCTCAGCCTCCGAGTAGCTGGGACTACAGGTGCCCGCCACCACACCCGGCTAGTTTTTTGTGTTTTTTTCGTAGAGACGGGGTTTCACCATGTTAGCCAGGATGGTCTCGATCTCCAGACCTCGTGATCCACCCGCCTCGGCCTCCCAAAGTGCTGGGATTACAGGCTTGAGCCACCCCGCCCGGCCCTAAACTCTTTCTTTACTGCAATACTGTGGTCTTTCTTTGTGCAGTGGGCAGGAAGAACCCCTCAGGTGGCTACAGTTGCACAACAATGTGAATATACTTAACACTACTGAACTATAAACCTAGAGATGGTTAAGATGGTAAATTTTATGTTATGCATTTTTTACAATAAAAAATGGGATGTTACAATAAAAAGTGGGATGCAACATATGCACACCTTTGGGTGGTCCCCAGGTGTGCATACATTGTGACTGTACATGCTAGTATATATGTTACATGTCTTACATCTCCACCCAGGGGTGTATATATATATACATGTATTTTACTATTAAAATGAGCAAAACGTTACCTTTAGGGCAAGCCAAGTTGAAGTGCACGTGCTTACTGCTGGAGAAAGTCCCTACTGAAGTTATGTCCTGCTAGGGCCAGATAAGTCCCAGTTAGGGCCAGATAAGCCTAACTGCAAGTCCAGATACGGCCATTGTTTTTTCTGATTGCTAGTGGGATAAGGTTTCCAGGGCTTCCTTACTTTGAGGCTGCCTTTCCTGCTCATGTCTGTCTGTCTGTCTGTCCTGTCTATCTATCTATCTATCTATCTATCTATCTATCTATCTATCTATCTATCTATCTATCTACTCTAACATCTGGAGTTTTTTTTCTGTCTTGTAGATGGAAAGATCTTAAATAAAATTTTAGCAGTTTGAATCCAGCAAGTATGGAAAGAAAAATTTACCCCATGACCAAACTGGATTTTCCAGTAAGGCTGTTGATGGTGATTGTGAGTCCTCAGTTCTTGTCTTCTTGGTTTAAAGAATTTAAGCAAGAGACACACAGCAAGGGAGATACAGCCATAAAGCAGTTTATTGCAAAAGTGAAAGAGAACTCTGAGAGCTGAGTCAGAGTGAGCTGCTCAAGAGTGAGACAGCCCTGTCTGACACTAGGGAAGCTCCCTTTATGGGAGTTTTACATGATTATTCATAAGAGGGTGGGAAAGGGCATTGCTAGTAAGTATGTTACGGGTGGTCCTCTAGGTGCACATGTTCAGTAGCTGTACATGCTTGTTCATACACCACATCTCATTAGCATCTTAAATCTCCACCCAGTAGTGTGTTTTTCACTAGTATAATGAGCAAAAAGTCAGTCCAAGGACAAGTAAAATTAAAGTGCATGCTTTCTACAGGCTGAAGTCCCGACTGAAGTTAGTTCTTGCCTAAGCCAGAGGAGCATGACCACCAAGCAAGCATTGTGTTAACACATCCTGATAGACATGGCTACTTTCCTGACTACGTCTCCTACTTCAAGGCAAAGATGGTTAATGTTAGTACATCTATCCATTTATTTCACTACACCAAGAAATAAAGGAGAAAATGACAAAATCACATCAATGGATACTAAAAAAGCATTTGACACAATTTGGCAGTATTCTCAAACTAAAACCAGACTAAAATGGGAATATGAAAATTCAGAAAAGATTACAGACTGAAAATCACCAGGAAGCCTATTACTAAAAGGTAAAATGCTGAAGCTGCTACCAATAAAACTAGTAACAACATACAGTTGTTCCTATCACAGTAGTGTTTTGAAAAAAGCTCTAGCTAATGCAATGAAATATGAAGATAAAATAAACTGATTATATATTAAGAAAAGAGAGAGAATCATTTTTATTTGCGGATGATATCATTGGAAGGGTGTTCATGCTATACAGTAAAAGAAGTTGTGGCTTCCCACCTCACAGAGAAGAACAGTGGTGCTTCCCTGGGAAGAAATGGCCTACCCTGCTGTTAGAGTAGGTAGATAGGCAGATATGAGCAGAAGAGGATAGGGCCGGCCCCAAAGAATGTCAAGTGACTCTCAGTTGACTGTCAGGTGGTTGTCAGGTGGCTGATGACAGGGAGGGGAAAATTTCCTAACAAACAAGAGACATCTTGAGCTTATGGGCAACAATTTCCCAATAAGAACTTAAAATGGCCAAGCTTGATCTTCCTCTGGGAACATGTCCAGGCATGCACAGTAAGGGGCAAAATGGTGGAGTCTGACCTGTATATGATCTTCCTCCAGGGGTGTGGGGAAAAGAAAGAGAGATCAGCCTGTTACTGTGTCTATAGAGAAAGAAGTAGACATAAGAGACTCCATTTTGTTCTGTATTTGAGATGCTGTTAATCTGTGACCCTACCCCCAACCTTGTCCTTGCAAGAGACATGTGCTGTGGTGACTCAAGGCTTAATGGATTTTGGGCTGTGCAGGATGTGCTTTGTTAAACAAGTGCCTAAAGGCTGCTTGCTGGTTAAAGGTCATCAACATTCTCTTAATCTCAAGTAAGAGAAAAGCATTTGTCTCCTGCCCGTCCCTGGGCAATGGAACATCTCCGTGTAAAACCCAATTGTATGCTTTGTTTACTGAGCAAGGAGAAAATCGCCTTTAGGAATAAGGTGGGACTTGCTGGAGCAATGCTGCTAAAAGGTTTATGGAGATGTTTGCATATGCATCTCAAGGCACAGCATTTTCCTTTAAACTTATTCATGTCACAGGGACTTTTGTTCATATGTCTTATTGCTGATTTCCTCCCTACAATGATCCTATTGTCCAGCCACTCCCTTATCTTTTTGATGGTAAAGATAATTATCAATGAATACTAAGGGAACTCAGAGACCGGGGCGGCCTGGGTCCTCTGTAAGCTGAGCGCCAGTCCCCTGGGCCCCACTTTTCTTTCTCTATACTTTGTCTCTGTGTCTTATTTCTTTTCTCAAGTCTCTCGTTCCACCTAACGAGAAACACCCACAGGTGTGGAGGGGCAGGCCACCCCTTCATCTGGTGCCCAACGTGGGAGCTTTTCTCTAAGGTGAAGGTACGCTGGAGCATGGTCATTGAGGACAAGTCGACGAGAGACTCCCGAGTACGTCTACAGTCAGCCTTGCAGTAAGCTTGTGTGCTCGGAAGAACCTAGGGTAACAATGGGGCAAACTAAAAGTAAATATGCCTCTTATCGCAGCTTTATTAAAATTCTCTTAAAAAGAGGGGGAGTTAAAGTCTCTACCAAAAATCTAATTACGCTATTTCAAACAATAGAACAGTTTTGTCCATGGTTTCCGGAACAGGGAACTTTAGATCTAAAAGACGGGGAAAAAATTAGCAAAGAATTAAAACAAGCAAGTAGGGAAGGTAAAATCATTCCACTTACAGAATGGAATGATTGGGTCATTATTAAAGTAGCTTTAGAACCATTGCAAACAGAAGAAGATAGCGTTCCAGTTTCCAATGTCCCTAAAAGCTGTGCAGTAGATTGTGAAAAAGAAGCAGGGATAGAATCCCAGAAAGGAAAGGAAAGTTCACACTGTAAATGTGTAGCAGAGCCGGTAATGGCTCGGTCAACGCAAAATGTTTACGGTAATCAATTACAGGAGGTAATATATCCTGAAACGTTAAAATTAGAGGAAAAAGATCCAGAATTAGCAGAGCCATCAGAGTCTAAACCACGATGGCCAACTCCTCTTACAGTAGCTCAGATGCCTGTAACTTTACAACCTCAAATGCAGGTTAAACAAGTACAAACTCCAAAAGAAGATCAAATAGAAAAAGATAGAGTCTCTGTCATGGAAATGCCAATCCAAATACAGTGTCCACAATATCAGCCGGTAGAAAATAAGACCCAGCCGCCAGTAGCCTATCAATACTGGCCGCCAGCCGAACTGCAGTATCGGCAGCCCCCAGAAAATCCGTATGGACAGCCAGGAACATTTCCAGGGCCACAGGGCAGGGCGCCATATCCTCAGCCGCCCACCATAAGACTTAATCCTACAGCACCGCCTAGTACACAGGGTAGTGCAATACGTAAAATTATTGATGAGGCAAGAAAACAAGGAGATATTGAGGCGTGGCAATTCCCAGTAATATTAGAAGCAAGACCACCTGGAGAAGGGGCCCAAGAGGGAGAGCCTCCCGTAGCTGAAGCCAGATATCAGTCCTTTTCTATAAAAATGCTAAAAGAAATGAAAGAGGGAGTAAAACAGTATGGACCCAACTCTCCTTACATGAGAACATTATTAGATTCCATTGCTCATGGACATAGACTCATTCCTTATGATTGGGAGATTCTGGCAAAGTCATCACTCTCACCCTCTCAATTTTTACAATTTAAGACTTGGTGGACTGATGGGGCACAAGTGCAGGTCCGAAGAAATAGGACTGCCAATCCTCCAATTAACATAGATGCAGATCAGCTATTAGGAATAGGTCAAAATTGGAGCACTGTTGACCAACATGCAATAATGCCAAATGAGGCCATTGAGCAAATCAGGGCTATCTGCCTTAGGGCCTGGGAGAAAATCCAAGACCCAGGAACCGCCTGCCCCTCCTTTAATACAATAAGACAAGGCTCTAAAGAGCCCTACCCTGATTTTGTAGCAAGACTTCAAGATGCTGCTCAAAAGTCAATTACCGATGAGAATGCCCGTAAGGTTATAGTGGAGTTGATGGCATATGAAAACACCAATCCTGATTGTCAATCAGCCATTAAGCCATTAAAAGGAAGTGTTCCCACAGGATCAGATGTAATCTCAGAGTAAGTTAAAGCCTGCGATGGAATTGGAGGAGCTATGCATAAAGCTATGCTTATGGCTCAAGCAATCACAGGAGTTGCTTTAGGAGGACAAGTGAAAACATATGGGGGAAAATGTTATAATTGTGGTCAAATTGGTCACCTAAAAAAGAATTGCCTAGTCTCAAATAAACAAAATGTAACTACTCAAACTACTACAACAACAGATAAAGAGCCACCTGGCCTATGTCCAAGATGTAAAAAGGGAAAACATTGGGGTAATCAATGTCGTTCTAAATTTGATAAAAATGGGCAACCACTCTCGGGAAACGAGAGGAGGTGCCAGCCTCAGGCCCCGCAACAAACTGGGGCATTCCAAATTCAGCCCTTTGTTCCTCAGGGTTTTCAGGAACAACAACCCCCACTGTCACAAGTGTCTCAGGGAATAAGCCAGTTATCACAATACAGCAATCATCCCCCGCCACAAGTGCAGTGCAGCAGTAGATTTATGTACTTTACAAGCAGTCTCTCTGCTTCCAGGGGAGCCTCCACAAAAAATCCCCACAGGGGTATACGGCCCATTGCCTGAGGGGACTGTAGGACTAATCTTAGGAAGATCAACTTTAAATCTAAAAGGAGTTCAGATTCATACTGGTGTGGTTGATTCAGACTATAAAGGAGAAATTGAATTGGTTATTAGTTCCTCAATTCCTTGGAGTGCCAGTCCAGGAGACAGGATTGCTCAATTATTACTCCTACCTTATATTAAAGTTGGAAACAGTAAGATAAAAAGAACAGGAGAGTTTGGAAGCACTGATCCGGCAGGAAAGGCTGCATATTGGGCAAGTCAGGTCTCTGAGAGCAGACCTGTGTGTAAGACCATTATTCAAGGAAAACAGTTTGAAGGGTTGGTAGACACTGGAGCAGATATCTCTGTCATTGCTTTAAATCAGTGGCCAAAAAATTGGCCTAAACAAAAGGCTGTTACAAGACTTGTCGGCGTAGGCACAGCTTCAGAAGTGTATGAAAGTACAATGATTTTACATTGTTTAGGACCAGATAATCAAGAAAGTACTGTTCAGCCAATGATTACTTCAATTCCTGTTAATCTATGGGGTCGAGATTTATTACAACAATGAGGTGCTGAAATCATTATGCCCACTCCATTATACAGTCCCACGAGTCAAAAAATCATGACTAAGATGGGATATATACCAGGAAAGGGATTAGGAAAAAATGAAAATGGCATTAAAGTCCCAATTGAGACTGAGAAAAATCAAGAAAGAAAAGGAATAGGGTATCCTTTGTAGGGGCGGCCACTGTAGAGCCTCCTAAACCCATTCCATTAACTTGGAAAACAGAAAAACCAGTATGAGTAAATCAGTGGCCGCTACCGAAACAAAAACTGGAGGCTTTACATTTATTAGCAAAGGAACAATTAGAAAAGGGACACATTGAGTCTTCATTCTCACCCTGGAATTCTCCTGTATTTGTAATTCAAAAAAAATCAGGCAAATGGCATATGTTAATGGATTTAAGAGCCGTAAATGCTGTAATTCAACCCATGGGGCCTCTCCAACCCGGATTGCCCTCTCCGGCCATGATCCCAAAAGACTGGCCTTTAATTATAATTGATCTAAAGGATTGCTTTTTTACCATTCCTCTGGCAGAGCAAGATTGTGAAAAATTTGTCTTTACTATACCAGCCATAAGTAATAAAGAACCAGCCACCAGGTTTCAGTGGAAAGTATTACCTCAGGGAATGCTTAATAGTCCAACTATTTGTCAAACTTTCGTAGGTCAAGTCCTTCAACCAGTTAGAGACAAATTTTCAGATTGTTATATCATTCACTATATTGATGATATTTTATGTGCTGCAGAAACAAGAGACAAATTAATTGACTGTTACACATTTCTGCAAGCAGAGGTTGCCAACGCAGGACTAACAATAGCATCTGGTAAGATCCAAACCTCTGCTCCTTTTCATTATTTAGGGATGCAGATAGAAAATAGAAAAATTAAACCACAAAAAACAGAAATAAGAAAAGACACATTAAAAACATTGAATGACTTTCAGAAATTGTTAGGTGATATTAATTGGATTCGGCCAACTCTAGGCATTCCTACTTATGCCATGTCAAATTTGTTCTCTATCCTAAGAGGAGATCCAGACTTAAATAGTAAAAGAATATTAACCCCAGAGGCAACAAAAGAAATTAAATTAGTAGAAGAAAAAATTCAGTCAGCACAAATAAGTAGAATAGATCCTTTAGCCCCACTCCAACTTTTAATTTTTGCCACTGAACATTCTCCAACAGGCATCATTGTTCAAAATACTGATCTTGTGGAGTGGTCATTCCTTCCTCACAGTACAATTAAGACTTTTACATTGTACTTGGATCAAATAGCTACATTAATTGGTCAGACAAGATTACGAATAATAAAATTGTGTGGTAATGACCCAGACAAAATAGTTGTTCCTTTAACCAAGGAACAAGTTAAACAAGCCTTTATCTGGCCAGGCGCGGTGGCTCAAGCCTGTAATCCCAGCACTTTGGGAGGCCGAGGCGGGTGGATCACAAAGTTAGGAGATCGAGACCACAGTGAAACCCCGTCTCTACTAAAAATACAAAAAGTTAGCCGGGCACGGTGGCGGGTGCCTGTAGTCCCAGCTACTCAGGAGGCTGAGCCAGGAGAATGGCGTGAACCCGGGAGGCGGAGCTTGCAGTGAGCTGAGATCCTGCCACTGCACTCCAGCCTGGGCAACAGAGCGAGACTCTGTCTCAAAAAAAAAAAAAAACAAAAAACAACAACAACAAAAAAAAACAAGCCTTTATCAATGCTGGTGCATGGCAGATTGGCCTTGCTGATTTTGTGGGAATTATTGATAATCATTACCCAAAAACAAAAAAACAAAAATCTTCCAGTTTTTAAAATTGACTACTTGGATTTTACCTAAAATTACCAGACATGAACCTTTAGAAAATGCTCTGACAGTATTTACTGATGGTTCCAGCAATGGAAAAGCAGCTTACACAGGGCCAAAAGAGCGAGTAATCAAAACTCAATATCAATCGGCTCAAAGGGCAGAGTTGATTGCAGTCATTACAGTGTTACAAGATTTTAATCAACCTGTTAATATTATATCAGATTCTGCATATGTAGTACAGGCTACAAGGGATGTTGAGACAGCTCTAATTAAATATAGCATGGATAATCAGTTAAACCAGCTGTTCAGTTTGTTACAACAAACTGTAAGAAAAAGGAATTTCCCATTTTATATTACTCATATTCGAGCACACACTAATTTACCAGGACCTTTAACTAAAGCAAATGAACAAGTTGACTTACTGGTATCCTCTGCATTCATAAAAGCACAAGAACTTCATGCTTTGACTCATGTAAATGCAGCAGGGTTAAAAAACAAATTTGATGTCATATGGAAACAGGCAAAAGATATTATACAACATTGCACCCAGTGTCAAGTACTGCACCTGCCCACTCAAGAGGCAGGAGTTAATCCCAGAGGTCTGTGTCCTAATGCATTATGGCAAATGGATGTTACCCATGTACCTTCATTTGGAAAATTATCATATGTTCATGTAACAGTTGATACTTATTTACATTTCATATGGGCAACATGCCAGACAGGAGAAAGTACTTCCCATGTTAAAAAACATTTATTATCTTGTTTTGCTGTAATGGGAGTTCCAGAAAAAATCAAAACTGACAATGGACCAGGTTATTGTAGTAAAGCTTTCCAAAAATTCTTAAATCAGTGGAATATTACACATACAACAGGAATTCCTTATAATTCCCAAGGACGGGCCATAGCTGAAAGAACTAATAGAACACTCAAAACTCAGTTAGTTAAACAAAAAGAAGGGGGAGACAGTAAGGAGTGTACCACTCCTCAGATGCAGCTTAATCTAGCACTCTATACTTTAAATTTTTTAAACATTTATAGAAATCAGACTACTACTTCTGCAGAACAACATCTTACTGGTAAAAAGAACAGTCCACATGAAGGAAAACTGATTTGGTGGAAAGACAACAAAAATAGGACATGGGAAATAGGGAAGGTGATAACCTGGGGAAGAGGTTTTCCTTGTGTTTCACCAGGAGAAAATCAGCTTCCTGTTTGGATACCCAGTAAACATTTGAAGTTCTACAATGAACCCATTGGAGATGCAAAGAAAAGCGCCTCCACGGAGATGGAAAAACCACAATCGAGCACCATTGACTCGCAAGATGAACCAAGTGGTGATATCAGAAGAACAGATGAAGTCACCACGCACCAAGAAGGCGGAGCTGCCAAACTGGGCACAGTTAAAGAAACTGACACTGTTAGCTTCAAAAAGCCTAGCTAGCACAAAGGTGACACAAACCCCAGAAAAAATGCTGCTTACAGCTTTAATGGTTGTATCAACGGTGGTAAGTCTCCCCATGCCTGCAGGAGCAGCTGCAGCTAGTTATACCTACTGGGCCTATGTGCCTTTCCCACCCTTAATTCGGGCAGTCACATGGATGGATAATCCTATTGAAGTATATGTTAATAATAGTGTGTGGGTACCTGGTCCCACAGATGATCGTTGCCCTGCCAAACCGGAGGAAGAAGGAATGATGATAACTATTTCCATTGGGTATCGTTATCCTCCTATTTGCCTAGGGAAAGCACCAGGATATTTAATGCCTGCTATCCAAAATTGGTTGGTAGAAGTACCTACTCTCAGTCCCACCAGTAGATTTACTTATCACATGGTAAGCGGAATGTCACTCAAACCACAGGTAAACTATTTACAAGACTTTTCTTATCAAAGATTGGTCTGGAAACCAAACTATAGAAACAAGAGATTATAAGCCATTTTACTCTATCAACCTAAATTCCAGTCTAACAGTTCCTTTACAAAGTGGTGTAAAGCCCCCTTATATGTTAGTCATAGGAAATATAGTTATTAAACCAGACTCCCAAACTATAACTTGTGAAAATTGCAAATTGTTTACTTGCATTGATTCGACTTTTGATTGGCAGTGCCATATTCTGCTGGTGAGAGTAAGAGAAGGCGTGTGGATCCCTGTGTCCATGGATCGACCATGGGAGGCCTCGCCATCCATCCATATTTTGATTGAAGTATTAAAAGGCGTTTTAAATAGATCCAAAAGATTCATTTTTACTTTAATTGCAGTGATTATGGGATTAATTGCAGTCACAGCAACAGCCACTGTGGCAGGAGTTGCATTGCACTCTTCTGTTCAGACAGTAAGCTTTGTTGACAATTGGCAAAAGAATTCCACAAGGTTGTGGAATTCACAATCCGGTATCGATCAAAAATTGGCAAATCAAATTAATGATCTTAGACAAACTGTCATTTGGATGGGAGATAGACTCATGAGCTTGGAACATCGTTTCCAGTTACAGTGTGACTGGAATACGTCAGATTTTTGTATTACACCCCAAGTTTATAATGAGTCTGAACATCACTGGGACATGGTTAGACGCTATCTACAGGGAAGAGAAGATAATCTCACTTTAGACATTTCTAAATTAAAAGAACAAAGTTTTGAAGCCTCTCAAAGTCACTTAAATATTGTGCCTGGAGCTCAGGCGTTAGATCAAGCAGCAAAAAATCTTTATGGATTAAACCCCACGACTTGGATTAAGTCTATTGGGAACTCTACTGCAGTAAATTTTGGAATTATGTGTCTCTGTTTAATCGGCTTGTTTTTAGTGTGCCACGCCAGTCGAAGAATCCTGCACCAAAATCGAGAGAATGAACAAGCCTTCATCGCCATGGCACATTTATATAGAGGAAAAGGGAGGGAGATTGTTGCGGGAAGTCAGGGACCTTGAACGGAGGTACTGGCTGAAGCCACGACAGAAAAACATAAAATATGAAGATTTCATGGACATTTATTAGTTCTCCAAAATTAATACTTTTGTAATTTCCTGTGTCTTTACTTTAATCTCTTAATCTCATCAGTTCTTTGTAAGCTGAGGAGGATATATGTCACCTCAGGACCCTGTGATGATTGCCTTAACTGCACACACAAATTGTTTGTAGAGCATGTGTGTTTGAACAATATGAAATCTGGGCATCTTGAAAAAAGAACAGGATAACAGTGATGTTCAGGGAACAAGGGAGGTAACCTTGAACTGGCCGCTGGTGAGCCGGACGGAACAGAGCCATATTTCTTCTCTTTTTAAATGCAAATAGGAGAAATATCGCTAAATTCTTTTTCTCAGCAAGGAATATCCCTGAGAAAGAGAATGCACTCTGAGGGTAGGCCTATAAATGACTCCCTTGGAAGAGTGCCGCCTTTTACGGTTGAAGCCGAATGGATGAAATAAGCCCCAGCCTCCTGTAGCATTCCCAGGCTTATTAGGATGAGGAAATTCCCACCTAATAAATTTTGGTCAGACAGGTTGTCTGCTCTCAAACCCTATTTCCTGATAAGATGTTATCAATGACAATGCGTGCCCAAAATTTCATTAGCAATTTTAATTTTAACGCTATCCTGTGATCTCCTCCTGCCTCCACTTGCTTTGTGATATTCTATTACTTTGTGAAATATGTTATCTCGGTGTCATGATGACAATGGTGATTTTGTTGAAAAGAAAACGGGGAAATGTGGGGAAAAGAAAGAGAGATCAGCCTGTTACTGTGTCTATAGAGAAAGAAGTAGACATAAGAGACTCCATTTTGTTCTGTATTTGAGATGCTGTTAATCTGTGACCCTACCCCCAACCTTGTCCTTGCAAGAGACTCAAGGCTTAATGGATTTTGGGCTGTGCAGGATGTGCTTTGTTAAACAAGTGCCTAAAGGCTGCTTGCTGGTTAAAAGTCATCAACATTCTCTTAATCTCAAGTAAGAGAAAAGCATTTGCCTCCTGCCCGTCCCTGGGCAATGGAACATCTCCGTGTAAAACCCAATTGTATGCTTTGTTTACTGAGCAAGGAGAAAACCACCTTTAGGAATAAGGTGGGACTTGCTGGAGCAATGCTGCTAAAAGGTTTATGGAGATGTTTGCATATGCATCTCAAGGCACAGCATTTTCCTTTAAACTTATTCATGTCACAGGGACTTTTGTTCATATGTCTTATTGCTGATTTCCTCCCTACAATGATCCTATTGTCCGGCCACTCCCTTATCTTTTTGATGGTAAAGATAATTATCAATAAATACTAAGGGAACTCAGAGACCGGGGCGGCGTGGGTCCTCTGTAAGTTGAGCGCCAGTCCCCTGGGCCCCACTTTTCTTTCTCTATACTTTGTCTCTGTGTCTTATTTCTTTTCTCAAGTCTCTCGTTCCACCTAATGAGAAACACCCACAGGTGTGGAGGGGCAGGCCACCCCTTCATTGGGGCACTAGACCAGTAAGTGAAAATTGCCCTAAGACAGCATGCACATAACTTCAATCATCAAATGGCTCACGCTGTCCCTCCCAGATACTGGCAAGTCACTGTGCCTGTGGTGATTAGCCAATGGCCTGTCCAAGAGGAAGGACGAGACTGGGAAGAATCAGGAAATAGTAACTCTATAATTATTACATAAGAGCCCTGAGCCAACAATCAGGTGGGGCATTCCATCTTTTGAGTTGCTTGCTTGGTTCCTTTCAAGTGTACTTTGCTTCAGTAAACTCTAATTTCTGCCTTAAAGCTACTTCTGTCTCCCGGCTGAATTCTTTCTCTCAAGAAGACAAGAATTGAGGACTGTAGACCCTGCCCAGACTCACTGCCAGTAACACTTCTTTGGGTAGACAGATTCATCCTCTCCTGGGTGGTACTACTGGATGTGAAAGGATGCAGTGGGAGTGGTACAGTCCCCATCTAGGAGATACCATGAGGAGAGAGGGGAGATAAATCAGAGTGGTACTGTCCAGTCCCACTGTGTTGGTGATGGGAGGAGAGGGATGGGGTTGAAGTGAGAACCTAAACATCCTCATAATCTCCATCGGCCCCCCTGCAAGCCATCTTAACTGAAATAATAATAGGTATCAATTAAATAAGTCTCAAGTTGATATGGCTACTAGTTGTTTTCTTTTCTTTTTTTTTTTTTTTTGAGACGGAGTCTTGCTCTGCTGCCCAGGCTGGAGTGCAGTGGCCGGCTCTCAGCTCACTGCAAGCTCCGCCTCCCGGGTTCACGCCATTCTCCTGTCTCAGCCTCCCGAGTAGCTGGGACTACAGGCGCCCGCCTCGTCGCCCGGCTAGTTTTTTGTATTTTTTAGTAGAGACGGGGTTTCACCGTATTAGCCAGGATGGTCTCGATCTCCTGACCTCATGATCCGCCCGTCTCGGCCTCCCAAAGTGCTGGGATTACAGGCTTGAGCCACCGCGCCCGGCCTGTTTTCTTTAATATGAGTCAACGAAAACATCTTTTAGAAAATTTTGTTATAATTCCTATGGAAGCATAGTGTTAAGACACATTTCTGACCCTGCCCCAAAACCAGTTTGCTTCCTCTTAGCACCTCAAATAGAAAATTATGGAGATGCCAGTGCCTCTCTGGGAGATGTCAGAGGGGCAGAGGTAAGAAGAATCCATATATCCCCTCAGTGGATGAACTGCTACACATTCTGCAACACCTAGTTCAAGTACCTCCTATGAGAAGCCCTCCCTGACTGTGGTAGGAGACTCTACGCTAGCTGAAGGACCCTTTGACCCAGCAAGTAGGGAAGACTTTTTTAAAGGGCCTGTTCCTAAGCTCTGGTGTCTTCTATCTTCGTGCCGTCAGATCAGTCACACCCTTTTTGGAGCCCAGTTCAACATTCTGGACATTAGAGGGTTAGAGTCTAATCACATAGTTCTCTGTCTTTCCTACAGCCCTGGACTGGATAATTTTTTGTTTGGTGAATGATATGGTTTGACTGTGTCCCCACCCAAATCTCATCTTGAATTGCAGCTCCCATAATTCCCATGTGCTGTGGGAAGGACCTGGTGGGAGATAATTGAATCACAGGGGCAGTTTCCCCCATATGGTTCTCATGGTAGTGAATAAGTCTCATGAGAGCTGATGATTTTATAAGGGGTTTCCCCTTTTGCTTGTCTCTCATTCTCTCTTGTCTGCCACCATGTAAGACGTGTCTTTTGCATTCCACCTTCCACCGTGATTGTGAGGCCTCCCCAGCCCCATGGAACTGTGAGTCCATGAAACCTCTTTTTTTAAAAAAATTACCCAGTCTCAGGTATGTCTTTATCAGCAGCATGCAAACAGACTAATATAGTTAATAAATAAAAGAAGAAATTGAATCAGTGGAAGCTTGCTAGCACACGTATACATATCTAAAAATGTTTCAGGCACAGGAGAGAAAGAGGAGAAAAAGAAAAGGAAAGTGACCTAGTGTTATGTTAAAGGTTTATACTGAAGTGTATGGATGAAATGATATGAAGTCTGGTATTGGCTTTAAAATACTCAACCAATGCGGCTGTTTAACTAGGGGTGGAGAAGTGATGAAATAAAATAGAATGTTGATGACTGTTGCAGCTGAGTTTCGGGTACATAGGAAGTCACTATTCTATTTGCTCTATTTTGGTGTATATATACATAAAGTTTACAGTGAAAAGGTTTTAAATGAAGAAAATGATGGAAATATTCACAAGTAACAATATTAACATTAGACAAAATAGATTTTGAAGTATAGAATTTTAAAAGGGATAAACAGAGGGAGTTCTTAATTTAAAACCATGCAAGCCACCAAGAAGATGCACTAATCGTGAGCATTTATGTGTGTGTGTGTGTGTGTGTGTGTGTGTGTGTGTGTGTGTGTACTTTTGAAATACATAAAACAAAAACTGACACAATGGGGAAAATTTTACGAGTATTCAGTTACAATGGAAGAATAATATATCTCAGACTCTTGTCAGAAACTGACAAGATCAAATAGATGAACTATATAAGACACAAAGACTGGAATAATACAATCAATAAACTTGGTATTTGATATAGCTATATTCAATCTTTATTTTGTACTCAAGAGAATGCACATGTTTTAAACATGAATGAGACACTCTTAAAAATCCTTGCACTAGACTACAAAATAATAAATCTTTAAAATGATATCACAAGGCAATATTCATCACCCACAATGAAATAAAAATGGAGGTAAAAGCAAAGAGACGATAAATATTTCAAATACCTGAACATTAAAAACACTCACATACAATTAATACTTGGGTTAAGGAGGAAATTAAAATGGATTACCAACTACCTAGTATTATGAGAGCACTACATATAACATCTATGGGCTGGGAAGATTAATATACTTAAGATTATTTATATCATAAAATGCATTTATTAGTAAACAAGAAATTCTGAAGATGAATTATCTAAACTTTTAGTACACACTGTAGGAAAGGAAAATGAAATATCCACAAAGGAGGTAAATAAATGTTAAAAACAGAAATTAAGAAAATAATGAGCAAAACATTACTAATCAAGGAATTGCCTATTGAGAACATACTGAAATACTCTCTTATATCCATTCATTTGGTAAAAATAAAGCAGTTGGGCAAAATTAAATGTTGGTGAGGATCTCTTATACACTTTTGGTGGGAATATAAATTAGGGAAACCACTTTGGAAAGAAGTTTAGCATTTCCTTCTATAATTGGACATTCACATACCTCATCACACAGCAAGTCCACTCCCAGGAATAGCCCCAAGAGAAGTTCTTGCCCAGGTGCCCCACAAAATATGTAAAAGGACATTCACGAAAGCCTATTAAGGACATAAAAACCTGGACACAAACCAGATGCTCACCAAAGGAGTAAAAATTAACAAACTACAGTAATAGTTAACATGAAGGGATGCTAAGTGAAAAAGTGTAAATTGCCAAAAGATTATATAAAGTATGATATATTCATTACAATATTTTATTATGAACATTTTGGGACATAAAGAAAAGTTAAAAGAATTTAAAAGTGAGTGTGCACAAAACCACAACCTAAAAATCCATAACCAATATTTCAGTATATTTGCTTTATCTCATATCTATTCATATACATATCTTTCTTTTCATTCGTCAACCCATCTTCTTTTTTGATGCATTTCAAATTATGTTACAGTCATCAGCACACATCACCCCTAAAATTTCAACATGCACATCATAAACTAGAGTTTAGTATTTGTTTATATTCTAAGGCAAAATTTACATACAGTAAAACACACAACTCCTATGTGCACTATTTGATGAGATTTAACAAGTGAACACAAACTTCTACTTTCAGCTCTGACATGTTAAGAGCTTGGAAGTAATCACTCCCATCCTTGCAACAATAATAAAGGCTGAACAAATTGAAACTCAATGACTTTTCATAGGCCCTCAGAGAGTTTAGGTTACAAGGCAAACTGCCACCCCCAAATCTGGAGAGACAGACAAATACAGAGAATCACAGCTGAGATCAGCTTACTTTACCTGGAGCAGAAGCTGCTGGATCCCTAAGCAGATAGGAACACTTCACTGGTAATTTTGACAAATTGCTGGAGGCTGTGTATGAATTAGCTTGAGAATGAGAATCTCTTACAGAGGTCTCAGGCTTTCCTGGGTTTTACCTCCAGAAAGCCAAAAAGGTCCTCAGGTGACGATCTAAAGACAATCCCCTCAGGTTTCTGCCAAGAGGAGGGTAGGAGGGTAAGAGGGTTCAAGTTGCCATTTTGAAACACACTCAGAGCTTTCTAACAAAGGACTGCTCTCTAGGGGAAGACATTTTTCCAGAAACTTGTCTACCTGGGTGAAGGGCACCCAGTCAAAAACGTCCTGTATAATCTAAGGGGAGAAAAAAAGGCTAAGAAATACTTCTGAAGGTCACAGCCCAGGGACTAAGGCCCACAAAAAGAGTGAGATTTAATCATAAGATAATGGAACTTTCCTCTCTTTCACTCCTTACTACTGCAGTATAATAACAGCGAATTAAAACTGAAAGAGCTGCAAGACACAGACCCTATTTAATGAAGGAATTCTTAGGGAAACTCACACCAGGGGAGGGAAGAAATAAGAAAGCTGGAGAAACCTGAAACCTCTGGCATCTAGAACTACAGCAAACATTAAACACAGACCAGCTCTTAGATTAACATAAAACCTCATATTAAACATCTGTATTTGTTAGATACCTAATACATCATGTCTGGCATTCAACAAAAAATTATAAAACCATGCTAAAAGGCAAGAAAAAATATAGTCTGAAGAGGCAAAGCAAGCATCAGAACCAGACTCAGATATGACACAGATTTTGAAATTATCATGTAGGGCATTAGGCTCTAATGTAAAATGTGGACAACATGTGAAAACAAATGGGTAATTTAGAAGAGAGATAGGAACTCTAAGAAAATCAAGAGGAAATGCTAGAAATAAAAAAACTCTATAAAATAAATGAAAGAATGGCTTCCGTGGGCTTATAAGTAGCCTGGACACAGCAGAGGAAAGAATCAGTGAGCCTGAACAAAGGTCAATAGAAATGTCTTAGACTGAAAAGCAAGGATAAGAAAAAATGAAAAAAAAGCACAACAGAATATCCAAGAACTGTGGGATAATTACGAAGAGTGTAAAACATGCACAGTTGGAAAGCAAAAAGAGGAGAAAGGAGCAGAAGAGAAATATTTGAATAACTAATGGCAAGAATTCTACAAAATTAATGGCAGACACTAAACTGCAGATCCAGTAAGCAAGATGTCTTAGTCCATTTAGTGTTGTTATAAAGGAATACCTGAGGCCGGGTTATTTATAAAGAAAAAAAGATTTATTTGGCTCATGACTCAGATGATTGGAAAGTTCAAGATTGGGCATCTACAGCTGGTGAGGGTCTCAGGGTGCCTCTACTCATAGTGGGAAGCTGGCATGTGCAGGAATCACATGGTGAGAGAAGAAGCAAGGGAGAGTGGGTAGGTGCCAGACTTTTTAACAACCAGCTCTTCTGGAAACTAATAGAGTGAGAATTCACTGACCGCTGAGAGAGAGCATTAATCTATTCAGGAGGGATCGACCTCCATGACCCAAACACCTCCCGTAACTGAGGATCAAATTTCAACATGAGGTTTGGAGGGGACAAACATTCCAACCATAGCACGGGATAAATACCAAAACAATCTACACTAGTCATATGATAGTCACACTGAAGAAAACCAACAACAGAAAATATTGAAATAATCCAGAGGAGGGGGAATCTTACCACTAGAAGAACAAGATTAAGAATTACATTGGAGTACTTGTTGGAAACCATGAAAACAGTAAGAGAGTGGAAAGGCACATTTAAAGTGTCAAAATAAAAAACCCAACAACCTAAATTCTAGATCCAGTGAAATTATCCTTTGAAAATGAAGGAGAAATAAAGACTTTCTCAGATAAACAAACACTGAAGAAATTCATTGCCAGTAGATCTGCCTTGCAAGAAATGTTGAAAGGGGTTCCTCAGAAAGAAGGAAAATAATACAGGTCAGAAACTTAGATCTACTAGGAAGAGTGTCAGAGGAAGAATAAAGTTAAAATAAAGTATTTTATTTTTCTTATTCTTAATTGATCTAATAGACAACTGTTCAAAGTAATGTATTATATGATTATAGCATATTTATAAGTGAAATAAATAACAGCAATGTTATAAAGGATGAGAGGAAGGAATTGGGAATGCTCAGCTATAAAATACCTGTACTACCCATGAAGCAGTATAGTGTTAGTTGAAAGTGGACTTAGATTAGTTGTAAATGTATATTGAAAAGTCTACGGCAACTGCTAAAAAAATTTTTTTTTAAGTGTAATTGACAGAGGAGAGAGGAGAGATGATGGAATCATATAAAACGATTAATTAAAACCAAAGAAGGCAGAAAAAAGGGGAAGATAAAAAAGGAAAAAGTACAAGTACAATAAATAGAACAGTTTAAAAGATGGTAGATAATTAAACTACATCAATCATCACCTTAAATGTTGTATTAGTCTGTTTTCACACTGCTATAAAGAACTGCCCAACACTGTGTAATTTATAAAGGAAAGAGGTTTAATTGATTCACAGTTCAGCATGGGTGGGGAGGCCTCAGGAAACTTACAATTATGGCAGAAGGAGAAGGGGAAGCAAGGCACCTTCTTCGCAAGGTGCCAGGAAGGAGAATGAACACAGGAGGAACTACCACACACTTATAAAACCATCAGATCTTGTGAGAACTCACTCACTATCATGAGAACAGCATGGGGGGAACCATCCCCATGATTCAATTGCCTCTACCTGGTCTCTCCCTTGACATGTGGGGATTATGGGGACTACAATTCAAATTAGATTTTGGGTGGGGGACACAGCCAAACCATATCAAATGTGAATCATATAAATACACCAATTAAAAAACAGGGAGTGTCAGAGTGTATAAAAAACCAAGACCCAACTATATGCCAATCTATAAGAAGCCCACTTTACATATAAATATACAGATAGTTTAAAAGTAAGGGGATAAAGAAAGGTATATCATGCTAAAACTAAGTTTAGAGCATTCTAATTTAGGAACATTAAACAAAAACATTCCTAAATGAAATATTAGCAAATAGATTCCAATAGTACATTAAAATAATAGTATATCTGTACATCTATTATGTATCAATAAATTTTTTAAAGAATAATACATCATAACTAAGTAGGACTATATTAGGATTAAAGGGGAGTTTTAAAATTTGGCAGTATATTAATGTCATATTAACTGAATTAAACATAGGCAAAATTCATTGAGAGAAAAACCAATACACAGGAATTTAATAACATGAAAGCATGCTCAACCATCCTCATACTAAGACAAAAGTAAATTAAAACTACACTTGAGATGTCATTTCCCACCTCCCAGACTGGCAAAATCTAAAAGCTTAACAACCCATTCTTTTGGTGAAATTATTAGAAAACTAATACTCTCATCTATTGCTGGGATAAGTCAAAACAATACAATCCTATGGAGATGAATGTGGCAATATTCAATAGTTCAGGTGTTTGTCAGTAGAGCTCAAATAAATCAATGAAATCAAGTCATCAGCATGACTCCAGTCACTAGAATCAAGAAGCATGAAGATATTAGATTAGAAGTAAGAAAAAAATGTGCTTTCAGAGCCAAGACAAAGATCTGAGGACCAGTATATCTGACATACTGCAATTGGGGAAGAAAACTGGAATTGATGAGTATAGATTATGTGTCCAGGAGTTCTAGTAGAATATTATAGCAGTACTTATTTATGCAGCCAACAGACACATGAAAAAAAATGCTCATCATCACTAGCCATCAGAGAAATGCAAATCAAAACCACAACGAGATACCATCTCACACCAGTTAGAATGGCGATCATTAAAAAGTCAGGAAACAACAGGTGCTAGAGAGGATGTGGAGAAATAGAAACACTTTTACACTGTTGGTGGGACTGTAAACTAGTTCAACCATTGTGGAAGACAGTGTGGTGATTCCTCAAGGATCTAGAACTAGAAATACCATTTGGCCCAGCCATCCCATTACTGGGTATATACCCAAAGGATTATAAATCATGCTGCTATAAAGACACATGCACACGTATGTTTACTGCGGCACTATTCACAATAGCAAAGACTTGGAACCAACTCAAATGTCCATCAATGACAGACTGGATTAAGAAAATGTGGCACATATACACCATGGAATACTATGCAGCCATAAAAAAAAGGATGAGTTCGTGTCCTTTGTAGGGACATGGATGCAGCTGGAAACCATCATTCTCAGCAAACTATTGCAAGAACAGAAAACCAAACACCACATGTTCTCACTCATAGGTGGGAATTGAACGATGAGATCACTTGGACACAGGAAGGGGAACATCACACACTGGGGACTGTTGTGAGGTGGGGGGAGAGGGGAGGGATAGCATTAGGAGATATACCTAATGTAAATGATGAGTTAATGTGTGCAGCACACCAACATGGCACATGTATACATATGTAACAAACCTGCACATTGTGCACATGTATCCTAGAACATAAAGTATATATATATATAAAAAGATTAAAGCACACACACTAAAAAAAAGAAAAAGAAAAAGAAAAAAAAAGATAAGTAGGCTGGGTAAAATCTTACAGCCTAGTCATTTTTAAGCCACTTATGAATATTTGGTTAGAGTCACTGTGTTTTGGCTATTCATATTTGAATGCATGAAGAAATGTTAATTCTGTGTTAAAACTGAAAATTAAAATTTATTCAAAAAAAAGAATATTATAGCAAGCATTTATCATTTATTCATTGCACTGATATTTCTTAAGCACTAATTGTGTGTTATGCAATGTATCTGCAAACAGAAAAGCAGTAAATCTGATGCTGGGACATGACTATAATTATTCTCAAAAAAATCCCCTACATGGACAGGTAGGGAAAACTCTTTAACAAAAAATGCCAGCTAATACGGAAAAATAATATAATTAGAGAAGCACATTTTGCCACCCTCAAGTTAATAATTATTTTAGGCAAAGATCATCAATGGACCCAAATTAAGGCTGTTGAGGTAGAAATAATTTGGAAAAGGTTTACTGGAAGCCAAATGTGAGAATCAACCCAGGAAGACACACCAACAAAGTTGATCATGTTCGCCGGGCGCGGTGGCTCACGCCTGTAATCCCAGCTCTCAGGGAGGCAGAGGCGGGAGGATAGCTTGAGCCCAGGAGTTCGAGACCTGCCTGGGTAATACAGCGAGACCCCGTTCTCCACAAAAAGGAAAAAAAAAAAAAAAAAAAAAAAAAAAAGACAAAGTTGATCATGTTCAAGTTTGCTATAGGCTGAAAAGCTTTTATGGGAAAATTTAGAAGAAGGGAGAAGGACTCTTCAAGTCAGAGTTGTCCTTTTTATTGGAGGGTATAATATAGAGGTTATAATCATTAACTATAGATTAAAACACATAGGCTAAAATGTTCTACATGTAAGACAAGCAGTAAAACTTTATGACTTAGCAAAAAAATTGTAAAATATCATGATTTAGACACAAATTAGTGTCCTTTTTAGTGTCAGTAGGTTATGTATTAATCAGTTTGTCAATAGCTTGAGGAACTCATATGATTTTTTACTCCAGGGACAGGATGTAAGCCATGAAGTCTAAGACTTCCCCAGGTGGGTTAATTTGGAAGCCTGCTAAATGTGACCTGTTGGTTTTAAGTGCTAAAACCATTTTTGTGAATGCTTCTTGGGGAACAGATTATTCACAGGGTTCCCAAAGAATGACCCCACAGCTAAATACAAAGGGCAGAGGTGGCTTTTTTTTTACAATGGAGAGATTTGGTGGACCATCCTTTAACCAAGAAGTCAAACTTAGTATAATATTACCAACAGAGTGAACTGACACATGCCTCCAGATATGACTTACCAAGAGGGACACAGCACCCATGTAGTTTTCTTTTCCAAGTCATTTGGCCTGAATCTGTTTTTGAGAAAACAGTTAGAAATGCAGAACCATCTGTAACTGTAATCATCTGTAACAATTGACATAAGCCCTTCAAAAATATTAACAACGTGACAGACAAAAAAGGCTGGGAAACTATTATAGATTAAGACTAAAGAAGAGATTAGAGACTAAGGAGATATGACAACCAAATGCAATGCATGAACCCTGTTTGGATACAGGATGTGTTTTTTTTTTTTTTTTTTTTTTTTTTTTAGGCGGAGTCTCGCTCTGTCGCCCGGACTGGAGTGCAGTGGCCAGATCTCAGCTCACTGCAAGCTCCGCCTCCCGGGTTTACGCCATTCTCCTGCCTCAGCCTCCCGAGTAGCTGGGACTACAGGCGCCCACCACCTCGCCCGGCTAGTTTTTGTATTTTTAGTAGAGACGGGGTTTCACCGTGTTAGCCAGGATGGTCTCGATCTCCTGACCTCGTGATCCGCCCGTCTCGGCCTCCCAAAGTGCTGGGATTACAGGCTTGAGCCACCGCGCCCGGCCTCAGGATGTGTTTTTTTAAGTTGTAAAAAAAAAAATTGGAGCTAACTAGAAAGAAATGGAATTTGGACTGTATAATATTTCTGTATCATTGTTAAATTTCTTAGGTGTGATGAGATTTTTTTGCGGGGGAGGTGTCATGGAACTGTTCTGTATGCAGGTGGTGGCGATGGTTACACAAATCTACACATGAATTAAAATTTATGAAACTGGGCTGGGTGTGGTGGCTCATGCCTGTAATCCCAGAACTTTGGGAGGCCAAGGCAGGAGGATTGCTCGAGGCCAGGGGTTTGAGGCTGCAGTGAGCCATGATCGTGCTACTGAACTCCAGCCTGGGCAAGAGAGCAAGACCTCCACTCAAAAATAAATTAATTAGGATGGGCATGGTGGTTTATGCCTGTAATCCCAGTACTTTGGGAGGGTGAGGCAGGAGGATCACTTGAGGTTAGGAGTTCATGACCAGCCTGGCCAACATGGTGAAACTCCATCTCTACTAAAAAAATATAAAAGTTAGCTGGGCATGGTGGTGGGCACCTATAAGCCCAGCTACTCAGGTGGCTGAGGCAGGAGAATGGCTTGAACCTGGAGGTGGACGTTGCAGTGAGCTGAGATCAGGCCACTGTACTCCAGCTTGGGTGGCAGAGCCAGACTCCATCTCAAAAATAAATAAATAAGGTAATTAATTAATTAAAATGTACACCAAAAAGTCAATTTTACTGTATAATTAAAAAATAAAAATTTAAATAGTTTTAAAAAGCCTCTCAAATTTCTTAGGGGTGAGAATGGGCTTGTGGCTATGAAAGAAAATGTCGTTATTCTTAGGAGAGTGGAAATATACACAGATGATCCAAATGAGAAAAAGCAGAGACTTTTCAGAGCTTACTATAGTAAGGTATTGGGCCATTATCACTTGGCGTTTGTCAAAGACTCAAAGGCAGGAGGAGAATGAGAAAGCTTAATACATAGTAGAAAAAGGAGAAAGCTTCAGGTGTGTCCTGATTGGAGGGTGTTGGAGTGCACAAGCTGGAGGTGGACTAACTGAAGTGGGGCATCCTATGCGATTGATTTGGGAGGTAGATTCGGCTTTTTCTGGTTGGTCCTGAGTTGGAAATTGGGTTAAAAAAATGAGAAGCTGGATGTCATCAACCAAATCCTGACCATCTGGGCTGACTGCTATTGAGGTTGTGGTTTGGCTTCCCAGGCTTATTGCTGCAGAGGTTGTAGGTCAGGATTCTATTGTTATATACGGTCTGGGCATTGCCTGTTTGTATATTCATTCCCTCAGGAGATACATGCTGAGTATATATCCTTGAAGGAGCATGATGTCTGCAGCTTACTGTACAAAGGTATTGTAAAACAAACACGGGGGAGTCCTCAGTTTCTCTGTTGCCTTCTACCTTGCAACTTTCATCCTTTTTTGCTATCTCTCCCCTGCCCCCATGAGCTCTGACTAGCAGATAAGCCACAATGTTTACAAAAATAATACTTTGAAAATACTGTTCTGAAGGGTTCTGACTGAGCAAGGGGCACGAAAACAGGAATGACCCTGCCACCAACTACGATTTTCACTTAAAGTCAAAAACTGCTACCCAGGCCAGGCATGGTAGCTCACAACTATAATCCTAGCACTTTGGGAGGCTGAGGCAGGAGGATCGCTTGAGGACAGCAGTTTGATACCAGCCTGGGCAACATAGCGAGACCCCCGTCTCTCTCTAGCATGTGTGTGTGTGTGTGTGTGTGTGTGTGTTCACACACAGCTACCTAAGCCAAAAGCAAGAACGCATACTCCACTTTCCCTCATAAAAACCCTGACCCTGCTTCAATTAGGACATTACCTGATGCACCTCAGCTAAATAAAGCCTTTAAGCTCTATAGCAGTCACTTCAATCATTTTCTTTTGACTCTGTTTTTAAATGATGGGGCCTGTATATATGCATACAGAAATATAAGGCAAATATGACATAGATGAACAGTTGTTACTCCTAGGTGGAGGGTATTTGAATATTCATAGTGCAATTCTTTCAACTTTTGTGTAGGTGTGAAAATTTTCCAATAAAAAGCTGGGTGTAAAATAAATAAGGTATTATTATTTTTTTTTTTTTTTTTTTTTTTTTTTTTTTTTTTTTTTTTTTTTTTGAGACGGAGTCTCGCTCTGTCGCCCGGGCTGGAGTGCAGTGGCCGGATCTCAGCTCACTGCAAGCTCCGCCTCCCGGGTTTACGCCATTCTCCTGCCTCAGCCTCCCGAGTAGCTGGGACTACAGGCGCCCGCCACCTCACCCGGCTAGTTTTTTGTATTTTTTAGTAGAGACGGGGTTTCACCATGTTAGCCAGGATGGTCTCGATCTTCTGACCTCGTGATCCGCCCGTCTCGGCCTCCCAAAGCGCTGGGATTACAGGCTTGAGCCACCGCGCCCGGCCTAAATAAGGTATTATTGCTTGCTATCTACTGAAGTATGTAAATGGTTGTGGCTATTGGTCCTGAGGTCACTGCTCAGCCATTGAACCTGATACTTTTCACAAAGTTGTCTTTGACTTCTGTCTGTGGAAGACTTTGTAAAATGTTTTCTTCTACTAAAGGGAGGCAGATAAGACAAGAGTGACCAGGAGACCTTGCCTGTGGATTAATTCTTGCATCCGCTCTAGGACACAGGTGCTCATCATTATGTCCTTAGCTGCAGATATAAAAATACTCAGACTTTGCATTCTTTTTGGTTCTCAACTGGGTACCCACATAAATGTAAAGAATGCCGACTGACCTCTCTATTTAAAGTGGCAGTTCTGTAAATCAGTATATGGAAGAAGTATCTGCACTCCTATGTTTGTTGCAGCACTGTTGACAATAGCTAAGATTTGGAACCCACCTAAAGGTCCATCAGCAGATGAATGGATAAAGAAAACATGGTACTTATACATAATGGAGTACTATTTAGCCATAAAAGGAATGAGATCCAGTCTTTGCAACAACATGGATGGAACTGGAGATCATTATGTTAAGTGAAATAAGCAAGGCACAGAAAGACAAATATCGTGTGTTCTCACTTATTTGTGGGAGCTATAAATCAAAACAATTACACTTACGGAGATACAGAGTAGAAGGATGGTTACCAGAGGCTGGGAAGGATAATGGGGGGCTGGTGGGGAGGTGGGGATGGTTAGCAGGTACAAGAAATATAGTTAGAAAAAATGAATAAGATCTACTATTTGATAGCACAATAGGGTGACTATAGTCAATAATCATTTAATTGTACATTTAAAAATAAAAGAGTGTAATTGGGCCGGGCGCAGTGGCTCAAGCCTGTAATCCCAGCACTTTGGGAGGCCAAGGCGGGCGGATCGCGAGTTCAGGAGATTGAGACCATCCTGGCTAACATGGCGAAACCCCGTTTCTACTAAAAATACAAAAAAACACAAAATTAGCTGGGCGTGGTGGCGGGCACCTGTAGTCCCAGCTACTAGGGAGGCTGAGGCAGGAGAATGGTGTGAACCCGGGAGGTGGAGCTTGCAGTGAGCCGAGATCGTGCCACTGCACTCCAGCCTGGGCGACAGAGAGAGACTCCATCTCAAAAAAAAAAAAAAAAAAAAAAAGAGTGTAATTGGATTGTTTGTAACTCAAAGGATAAATGCTTCCTGGGATGGATATCCCATTCCCCATGATGTGCTTATTTCACATTGCATGCCTGTATCAAAATATCTTGTGTGCCCTATAAATATATACACCTACTATGTACCCACAAAAATTTAAAACATAATTTTTTTTTGAGATGGAGTCTTGCTCTGTCACCCAGGTTGGAGTGCAGTGTCAGAATCTTGACTCACTGCAACCTCCACCTCCAGGGTTCAAGCAATTATCTGCCTTAGCTTCCCGAGTAGCTGGGATTACAGGTGCCCGCCACCATACCTGGTTAATTTTTGTATTTTTAGTAGAGACGGGGTTTCACCATCTTGGCCAGGCTGGTCTTGAACTCCTGACCTCATGATCCACCCGCCTTGGCCTCCCAAAGTGCTGGGATTACAGGTGTGAGCCACTGCGCCCAGCCAATTTTGTTTTTTTTTAATAAAAACTAAAAACATAAAGTAGCAGTTCTCCCAGCATTTCCAACTCATATCACTCCCTTATAACATCCCCTCTTTAGCAGTTATCACCTTTGTAATTTGCTCTTTTAAAATGCTTATTGCCTCTATTCCCGGCTAGGATGTTAGCTCCATGAAGTTAGGGATTTGGGGACTGTTGTTGCACCAAACATCAAGTACCAAGAACAGTGCCTGATGGTCAATTCATCAAGTATATATAAGTTCTCCATCTCTTTGTTATTTCATGCATTACTTATACCAAATTAATTTTATTATAGCAGTCATGTCATGCAGAGATGCCTGCAGAGTCTTTTGGGGAAATCATTAATATTTTAAGAAAATGACTCTGATGTGTGTATTTTGCTGCCCTCTACATTGTATAATAAAGATACTAGAAATAAAGCAGTTGATTACTCCATATATGTAAGAAGCAGAAATCACTGCGGTATATCAGCATGAACAAGTAAATGAGCAAATAGTAAACAAATAATTTCTGATACAAAGGAAGGCTATGAAGAAAACTGAAGCCTGGTGAAGAGCTCGAGTGTTGGGATAGACCAGGGAAGAAAGACCTCTGAAGAAGAGACATTTGAGCAGGTAAGTGACTCGGTAGAGTGACCCATGGAGCCAGAGGCAGCAGTAAATGTCAAGGCCATGGAGCGCCTGCCTCACTGTTCATCCCACTACTAGGTGGCATCTCTGGGCTGGAGCCAAATGTTTTCTTGCCCCATTAAAGGGAGAGATGCCACTTTTCTCCATACAGATTTTTTCTTTTTATCATTTAGATATTTATCTGTATTAGTCAGGGTTCTCTAGAGGGACAGAACTAGTAGGTGAGATATATATATATATATATATGAGTTTATTAAGTAGTATTAACTCACACAATCACAAGGTCCCACAATAGGCTATCTGCAAGCTGAGGAGCAAGGAAGCCAGTCCGAGTCCCAAAGTTGAAGAACTTGGAGTCTGATGTTCGAGGGCAGGAAGCATCCAGCAGGGGAGAAAGATGTAGGCTAGGAAGCTAAGCTAGTCTAGCCTCTTCACGTTTTTCTGCCTGCTTTATATCCTAGCTGTGCTGGCAGCTCATTAGATGGTGCCCACCCAGATTAAGGGTGGGTTGGCCTTCTCCAGCCCACTGACTCAAATGTTAATCTCCTTTGGCAACACCCTCACAGATACACCCAGGATCAATACTTTGCATCCTTCAATCCAATCAAGTTGACACTCAATATTAACTATCACATTATATAACATATTAGTTTTCCCAATTAATTTAAATATTGAGTTACTTTTAATTATCTAGTTAGCTATGATGGTGCCACTGCATCCCAGCCTGGGCAACAGAGTGAGACTCAGTCTCTAAAATGAATGAGTGAATGAATGAATATATGCACCTACCACCCAAAAGAAAAGGTACAGACTTGATGATAACCTCCATCTATCCATGGAGTCCCCCAATTCGTTGCCTTGCCCCCACCCTCAACTGAGGTAAATATCATCCTGAATCCCAAGTTCATCGTTTTTAAATTTCTTTTTAATGTAATTTTATTACAACTACACAAAATCCTAAATAGTTCATATCCTTTATATTAGTAGCTTTTTTTTTTTTTTTTTTAAGAGACAGGGTCTTGCTCTGTCACCCAGGTTGGAGTGCAGTGGCACTATCATAGCTCACTGAAGCCTTGAACTCCTCAAGAGGCTCAAGGGATCCTCCCACCTCAGCCTCCTGAGTAGCTGTGATTACAGGCACACACCACCACACCTGGCTAATTTTTAAAATTTTTGTAGGGACGAGGAATCTCACTTTATTGCCCATGCTGGTCTTGAACTCCTGGCTTCAAGAGATCATCCCACCTTGGCCTCCCAAAGTGCTGGGATTACAGGCATGAGCCACTGTGCCCAGCCTATATTAGTAGCTTTTAAGTTTATAAAAGTGTGTTAAGCTTTATATAATCTTTTGGGATTATAGTTCCTCCCCCTTAATATTCATTCATATTGTTGGGTGTTGTTCTAGTTCATTCATTATGACTCCTGTTGATGAGCATCATTTTTGTTTCCAGGTTTTCCTGTTGTGAACAGGATGCCATGCTGGTATGGTTTGAATATTTGTCCCCTCCAAAACTCACGTTGAAATTTAATCCCCAATGTAGCCGTATTGAGAGGTGGGGCCTTCAAGAGGTGACTGAGTGTTGAGGTCTCTGCCCTGCCCTCATGAATGGATTAATCCATTAATGAGTTAGTGGATTAATGGGTTATCATGGGAGTGGAACTAGTGACTTTATAAGAAAAGGAAGAGAGGCCAGGTGCAGTGGCTCATACCTGTAATCCCAGCATTTTGGGAGGCTGAGGTGGGCAGATCACAAGGTCAGGAGTTCAAGACCAGCCTGACCAACATGGTGAAACCCCGTCTCTACTAAAAATACAAAAATTAGCTGGGCATGGTGGCACATGCCTATAATCCCAAGTACTCAGGAGGCTGAGGCAGAAGAATCGCTTGAACCCAGGAGGCAGAGGTTGCAGTCAGCCGAGATCGCACCACTGGACTCCAGCCTGGGCGGCAGAGAAAGAATCCGTCTCAAAAAAAAAAAAAAAGAAGAGGAAGAGAGACCTTAGCTAGCATGCTCAGCCCCTTCCCTGTGCTACCTTGGGACTCTGCAGACTCCCTACCAGAAAGAAGGCCCTCACCAGTTACAGCCCTTCAATCTTGGACTTCTCAGCCTCCAGAACTGTAAGAAATAAATTCCTTTTCTTTAGAAATTACCCAGTTTCAGGTATTCTGTTGTAAGCAACAGAAAACAGACTAAGAAACATACATATCCTAGGTTTCTTGTGCAAGTGTTTCTCTTGGCTACATTCATGAGAGTGGACTCACTGGATTGTAAGGTATGTATATATTCACTGTAGGAGAAAATGCAAAAATATTTTCTAAAGTGGTTACACTGATTTACATTCCTTCAACAGGGCAAAAAGATCCTGTTGGCCCACATACTCTCCAACTCTTGTTATTATCAGACTTTTACGTTTTTGCAATTTGAATGGGTATAAAATGTCATTTTATCAGATCTTGATTTGTATTTCCCTAATCACAAATGACTTTGAACATCTCTTTATATGTTTGCTAGCTCTATATTTCCTTCTTTTCTGAAGTGGTCTAACAGAACTTTTTTTTGGTACCATTATGACATCCGAGAACACTAACAGTGATTCTTGGCACTCTATTAGAAGTGCATGCATGCCAAATATGCTTCCACTAATTCCATTTCTTCTTTCATTTATTCATTCAACAAACATTTGCCCAGACCAGGGATGCAAGGGCAGAATGACAAGCTGGGATAATCAAAGTTCAACTGCTATGGTTCGAATGTTTGTCTTCTCTGAAACTCATATTGAAATTGTCATTGTAACAGTATTAGGAGGTGGGGCCTTTAAAAAGTGAATAGGTCATGGAGGCTCCATTCTCATAAACTGATTAATGCTGTCACTGAGGGAGAGGGTTAGTCGCCTCAAGAGTGGGTTGTTATAAAGTGAGCCCAGTCCCTTGTGCTTTCTCTTTGTTCATACACTTGCTTGTCCTCTTGTCCTCTGCCATGGAATAATGCAGCAATAAGGCCCTCACCAGATGCTGGCACAACGCTGGACTTCCCAATCTCCAGAACTACGAGCCAAATAAGTTTCTTTTCTTTATAAATTACCCAATCTGTGATATTCTGTTATAGTAGCAGAAAATGGACAAAGATACCAACTCTCTAAGAAAATAAAAATGAAATCAGACTATAAAAATCTGCCTTGCTATTCATCAGGATGGAAGAACAGACACATATAAAGCCAAATGCAAAATTCACAGGAAACATTTCTTCTAAGGACATGCTGCAGTTGTAATGCCATAAAGAATCCCTACTTTAAGTGCCTATTGCTTTCTTAGTCAATGAGAAACTTTGTTCTCTACAATCATAGACTATCAGAAACTGCTGTTTGAAATGATATCAGTAAGAGTGAAACATCTGACTCATGGGAGATTCTAAGTCACTACCAGACAGAGAAGCAAGATTCAATTTTCAACCCAGGTGCAAAGCTTTAGGCAAGAGTTATCTGGGGACACAAAATTCTACATCTAAATTGTTCCCAAGGAAAGAGCACTCTGGGTTCACTTCACAGTTGAGACCTATCAATGACCCTTTACATACAGCCCTGCTTTGCTTTGAACCCACTAAAACACTGCTTCATTTAAATTTCATCTGAACTCCACTATTCCTCAAAATCCTATAAGAAATCTATCTTTTCCTTTGCTTACTGAGCTGCCCATGGTGCCCCTGGTGTGCAATCTCCCTTACTGATTGCTGGATCTGTCAGGCTACAAATTAGTTCGAGGCTAACTGGACTAGGACACCTCTGACCTTCAAGATTGTTAAACCGAGGACCAGAGGGGATAAGACTGGATTGAGAGCCCCCAGCAAGTCCACACTTCAGCCTACACCAGGTCCTCTCAAAATATTTTTTTCACCTGAGGATTCAGAAAGGCTTTCAGGAGAGCATACAGGCTTCTAGCTGTCAGGAGGATTCTCTGGAGGAGGAGATATTTGAACTTGGTTTTGAAGGATGAATAGGCATTCTTAGGTGAAGGGCTGCACGACTTCTTCCCCTTCTGCTCCAGTGACATCTCCCAGAGGGCAGGGGCATCTCCAGAATTTACACATTGGAGGTGGTATGGGGCAGCAAACTGGTTGAAGGGTATAAGCAGAGCCTTGTATTAAAGCTACATTTCCAAAGTAAGGGCACCATAACCGCATATATTTTACTTCATGAGGAAATAAAAATAATAAAGTTTCCTAAATATTTTTATTGACATATTGCATTGGACTAAGGACACATTAAAAATTATTAGTATTGGTACATAGTCCCTTTTTAGTTGGGGTAGATGGAGTGGGAGATAAGGTAGATTGCTGGAGCATTCAAATCCCGCATCCAAGCCCCACAGGCACAGCAGGAGGGGAGCCCAGCACTCTAAGTTCTCCCCTTTTCCCACCTCATGGCACATCCTAGGAGGGCTTGCACAGCCCTGATTTCTCCTCCTCCTTCCCTTGTGGTATGTCCTAGGAAAAGCCTGTAACCAGCCTGACATCTCCCCGCTTCTCATCCTGTGGTATCTGCCAGGAGATAGCCGCAGCCGCCCCTGATTCTTTCCAAGAGGCCCTTCAGTGTCTCGGAACGGTATCACACAGATCCGTAGACTACAGATCCAAAGACCCCTCCTCCAGTTAGCCCGCCCAGAGAAACGTCCCCACCCCTGCTCCCCGCCACCAGCAGGACAGCTCCACCTGAGTTTAGAGCAGACAGCCTGCTGTGTGAGTTTAGAGGTGTCCCCATCCTCAATACGGAATGGACACTCCTCCAACATGGTGTACCCCATGGGGAAGCGCGACGTGGGCGCGGCCATGTTCCCCACCTGACCACGCCGCCGAGGGTCACCCAACGTCCCAAAGCACCACTTCCGTAACTTCTCCATGTTGACTCTTGGCTAACAGCAGCTTCAAAGGTGGTTTTGCGCACGCGCGGACCCCCCTCCCTTTCCCTCACTCATGCGAAGTCCCAAACCCCGAAAAAGGGCGGTGCTAGGGGTAGTGACCGGAAGCGGCTGCGGTTCTCGCCGGTTCTCAGCCGGGGTTTGATAGTTGTCAGGAGGATTCGACGTTCAGTGCCCAGGGATGTGGAGGTGATGGGGGGCCGGGGAGGGTGAGTGCTGGGCTTTTCTGTGTGGTCAGTGATGGAATCGTTTATCTAACTTGAGTTAGATGATTCGCTCATCATTTTGCAGGCTTTTCTCTTTTCTAATATCACCGTTAAGGTCTTAAAGTTCATTCTAAGCCCCATTGGGTTTGGAGCATTATGTTTTTTAAGAGTGTTAACTTGTATTCATTTGTCTTTTATCCAGGAGTTATTCCAAAGTGGGGTTTCAGTGTGCAAAAGTTTATCGTTGTAATGGATTTCTAACCTTAGTTTTCTGTGTTAGAAAAATATCTACGTGAAGCTCATTCCTTGAAATATAAGGAGACTTATGGCCTAGTCGTGGTGAATTGTTAGAAACGTTCTGTATATAACTTGAAAATAATGTTTAATTATTTAGTCGTCAGTTGTGTCATAGAGAATCTAATCTATCCTTTTTTGTCTGCTTCTATTACTTTGAGGAGAGAGAAATTCTCCACTGTGATGGTGATTTGTCTGTGTCTCCTTACTCCTGTCTGTGATACTCTGTGAGTTATTTTTATATAAAGTATGAGACTTAGGTCGAGGTGCATTAATTTGCTTATGGATGTCCAGACTCAAGCACCATATGTTGAAAAGACTATCTTTCCTCCATTGACTTGTCTTTCACAATTGTCAAAAATAAGTTGGCCATACTTGTGTGTAGGCTCTTTCTGGGTTTGCTATTCAGTTCATTGTCTATGTGTCTGTCCCTCTGCCAGTACTACCATGCTGTCTTGAATTGGATAGAGTGATTCCTCTCACTTTATTCTTTTTCAAAATTGTTTTAATGCCTGTGGTTCCCTTGCCTTTCCTATATGCATTTTAGAAAATCTTGTCTCTATCTACAAAGCATCTTGCTTGGATTTTGATAGGAATTACATTAAACCGGTATACCAACTTGGGAAGAAGTTAAGTCTTAACTGTGTCAAGTGTTCTAATCCATGTACATAGTATGTCTCTCTATTTATTTAGATCTTTTAAAATTTCTGTAAATGGTGTATTATAATTCTCATCACCCAAGTTCTATACATCTTATTAAATTTATACCTAAGTATTTAATTTTTTTTGCAGTGGTTGTAAATGGTGTTATCTTTCAAATTGCTGCTTATATATAGGAATACAATTGAGTTTTGTCTGTTGGTCTTGTATCCTGCAATCTTGCTGAGCTCACTTATTAGGTTTTACTCCTCTTTTGGTAGATTCCTTGGGTTTTCTGCATGAGCAATCATGTCATATACAAACAGGGATAGTTTTATTTCTTTCTTTGCAATCTCTATACCTCTGCTTTTCTTCCCTTATTACGCTGGCAAGAAGTTCCAGTACTATGTTGAATAAGAGTGGTGAGAGTGGACATCTTCGCTTTGTTTTCAGCCTTAGGGGGAAAATATTCAACCTTTTGCCACTAAGTATGATTTTAGCTGTAGGGCTTTCTTTTTTTGGACCCTCTTTTTTGAGCTGAGGAAGTTCCCCTCTATTCTTAATTTCAAAAGTAGTTTTTATCATGAATGGGTGTTGAATTTCATCAACACTGTATGAATTTTTATGATCTTGTGATTTTTTTCTTTTTTAGCTTGTCAGTATGGAGGGTTACGCTGATTGATTTTTGAATATTGAAGTAGTTGTACATTCCTGGAATAAACCCTACTTGGTTGTGATGTATAATTCTTTGGATATATTGAAGGAATTGATTAGCTAATGCTTTTCTGAGGATTTTTGCATCTAAGTTCATGGGAAATATTTGTCTATAGTTTTCTTTTTTATACTATCTTCATCTGGTTTTATTTTTTATTTTTGAGACAGGCTCTCACTCTGTTCCTCAGGCTGGAGTGCAGTGGTGTGATCATGGCTCACTGCAACCTTGACTTCCCAGCCTCAAGTGATCCTTCTGCCTCAGCCCCCTGAGTAGCTGGGACTGCAGGCACATGCCACCACACCCAGCTAATTTTATTATTTTTTGTAAATGGGGTCTCACTATGTTGCCCAGACTGGTCTCAATCTTCTGGGCCCAAACAGTCCTTCTGCCTCAGCCTCCCAAAGTGCTGGGATTACAGGTGTTAGCCACTGCTCTTGGCCTTGTCTGGTTTTAGTATTAGGGTAATACTGGCCTCATTGAATGAGTTGGGGACTATTTTCTCCTCTTCTATTTTCTGGAAGAGATTGTATAGAATAAGTACTAATTTTTATTTAAATGTTTAAATATTTGGTGGACTTCTCCGGTGAAGCCATCTGGGCCTGGAAACTTCCATTTGGAAGCTTTTTGATCATGGCTTCAATGTCTGAAATAGTTATATAACTATTCAGATTATCTATTTAATATAATTTTAGACTATCTACAGGTTAAGCATCCCTAATTCAAAAATCTGAAATTCAAAATGCTTCAAAATCCAAAACTTTCTGAGTGCCGACATAATGCCACAAGCAAAATTTCACACCTGATTTTGTGACAGGTCACAGTCAAAATGCAGTGAAAACTTTGTTTCATGCACAAAATTATTAAACATGTTATATAAAATTACCTTCAGGCTATGTTATAAGGTAACATAGTGTACATGAAACATAAATGAATTCTGTGTGTATACTTGGGTCCCATTCTACAAGATACTTTGTTATGTATATGCATATATTCCAAAGTTAAAAAAAAATCTGAAATCTGAAACACTTCTGTTCCCAAGCATTTTGGATAAGAGACATTCAACCTGCATTTAATAGTGGGTTAATTGTGGTACTTTGAGTTTTACAAGGAATTGGACTGTTTCATCCAAGTTGTTGAATTTATGTGCACAAAATTGTTGTGGTATTCCCTTACTATCCTTTTAATGCAAGCTTGTCCAGCCTGCGGTCCGTGGGCCACATGTGGCTCAGGGCAGTTTGGAATGCAGCCCAACACAAATTCTTAAACTTTCTTAAAATATTATTGAGAGTTTTTTTTTTTTTTGCAATTTTTTTTTTTAAGCTCATCAGCTATCGTTAGTGTTACTGTATATTATGTGTGGCGAAAGACAATTCTTCTTCTTCCAGTGGGCCCAGGGAAGCCAAAAGATTAGCTACCCCTGTTTTAATGGCTGTAGGATCTGTAGTTACATCTGTGTTTCATTTCTAATATTGGTAATTTGTGTCTTCGTGTCTTCTCTCTCTCTTTTTTTTTTCCACAGAGACAAGTGAACATTTATTTTTGTGCCTTTCTTCCTATGTGTATTCCAAGTCTTTTTCAAAACAAGGCCTTAGAAATCTCCAGATTCAATTATGTCCCTGGGCTTGGTCGACTGCTGCAGGAGTCTTAGGAAGCCTTATACAAATGCTAGAGTTACTCATTAACAAACATTAAACCCTAGGATAGAAGATGCAGCAAAGTAGGACTCCTTCCTCCGTGTAATGTGCTGATTTCAGATGAGGCGGCAGTCAATGTAGAAAATGCTGGAATTTTTCCTTGGAACTGGACTGTGATGAGAGGTGCTTGCCATGAACATAAGCTACTGTCTTTTCTTTTCTTTCTTTCTTTCTTTCTTTTGTTTTTTTTGAGACGGAGTTTTGCTGTTGTTGCCCAGGCTGGAGTGTAATGGCGCCATCTTGGCTCACCGCAACCTCCGCCTCCCAGGCAGGTTGAAGCAATTCTCCTGCCTCAGCCTCCCAAGTAGCTGGGATTATAGGCATGCGCCACCATGCCCGGCTAATTTTTGTATTTTTAGTAGAGACAGGGTTTCTCCATGTTGATCAGGCTGGTCTCGAACTCCTGACCGCAGGTGATCCGCCCACCTTGGCCTCCCAAAGTGCTGGGATTACAGGCATGAACTACTGTCTTTTCTTTGACCCTTCCTTTCCAGTTTTTGAAGATAAAGCAGGAAAAAAACTTCTCTGAAGATACTTGATAAAAATTCCCCCCCAAAATAAAAACACATGTTTCAACTTCATTGATATAAATTTACTGCAGTTTGGCACCTGTGTCTAGTTCAGCTGGCGGCTGAGCTGATTGATGTGTTCACCCCGATAGCCAGGTGTGCCCATCTCCTTGAGGAAGCCCACTCTGTTTTTGGTAGCATGATGGGCCACTGAGAGGTGGAAAGGGCTCAAGAACCATGAGATCTGGAAATGCTTCCCTGGGAAGGCAATTTCATAAACGAGGTCTTCCAAGCAAATAACACCAAACTGCCCCAGGTGCTCCTCAATCACTGTGTTGTCTGTCAGAGGGATGATCTTATTCTTGACCTTGGCTTGTCCACGTTTAATAATGAGTTCCCGAACAGACTTCAGATTTGGAAATGCCCAGGTCACGTAAGTTTCCACTATATGCAACATTTTTAGGTTCTGGGAGGTAACTTTTACAAAGACACCACTAAAAATTTTCTTTAGGCGAAGTCTTGCAATGGTTCTCTGCACCAGTAAACTCATGCCATCAATCCTTTTGATGCGTACAGCAAAGGCCAAGGAATGTTTATCTGGCAATTCTAAGGCATGAGGTTTCACTTCTAGTCGTCTGAGACACACCTTGTCACCTTTCTGCCGCCAGGAATCATGTAGGAATGATTCCAGTCACTTAAACCTGAGCCCTTTTCCTTTTCTCTGCTCCTTCTTTGCCAAAAGTGCCTGCTTTGCCTGGGTGGCTTTGAGGGCTTGATAAGCCTTCCTCTTTTTCAGGAGATTTTCTGGAACCAAAGGGATTTTTCTTTGCTCTTGCTCTGCCATCTTTCTAGTCGTGTCTTCTCTTTTTTATCTTTGTCAGTCTTGCTGGAGGATTACAAGTTTTATTGTTCTTTTCAAGAGACCAGCTGTTGGATTTATTTTTTTCTATTGTTTTTGTTTTCAATTTCGTTGATTTCTGCTCTTGTATTTATTACTTCCTTCTGCTTAGTTTGAGTTTTCTTTTTCTAGTTTCTTGAGGTGGGAGCTTAGATTATTGATTTAAGACCTTTCCTCTTTTCTCATATAAACATTTAGTGCTATAATGTTCCCTCTCAACAGTGCTTTATCTGTACCCCACAAATTTTGATATGTTACATTTTTCATTTTCATTCATCATGTTTTAATTTCCCTTGGGACTTCATCTTTGATCCATGGATCATATAGAAATATACTATTTAATTTTAAAGTATCTGGAGATTTTCCTGTTATCTTTCTGTTATTGATTGATAGTTCTATGCTGTTATAATCAGAGAACATACTCTGTACGACTTCAATTTGTGGAGGTGTTTTATGACCCCCGGTATGGTCTATTTGCAGAATGTTCAACAGGTGATTGAAAGGAATGTTCATTCCATTAGTGTTTGGCTGGGGAAGGCTGGGTATCTTCCAAGAGGTTTTCTGTTCAGTGAAGTCACCTTTTTCCTGGTCCTTTAACAGGAATGGCTTTTCTTGGAGCCATATATATATATATTTTTTGGCGGGGGGAGCCTGTTCCTGTTGATAGTTCTGAGTTGTAAGTTTCTCCAGTACCTTTTGATGATGTATGGGAGGATAAAGGAAAACCCAGGGAACTCAACCACTGTGCTGTTCAAGTCCTGAGGTCTGTAAGCTGTCCTCCTTACCTTTCTACCTTTCAGAGTCTTCCGATTTGTGTTTGTTGTTTCACTTAATTTTTTTTCTGGTCTCTTCTACATGTACTAGTCTCTTCTTTCTTTTCTGTTTTTTTGCTTTGTTTTGTTTTTTAATAGAGTCTCACTCTGTCACCCAGGCTGGAGTGCAGTTTGTGCGATCTCAACTCACTGCAACCTCTGCCTCCTGGGTTCAAGCGATTCTCCTGCCTCAGCCTCCCAAGTAGCTGGAATTACAGGTGCGTGCCACCATGCCCGGCTAATTTTTGTACTTTTAGTAGAGATGGGGTTTCACCATGTTGGCCAAGCTGGTCTTGAACTCCTGGCCTCAACTGATATCAGCCAGCCTTGGCTTCCCAAAGTTCTGGGATTACAGGTGTGAGCCACCGCACCTGGTCTCTTTTCTTTTCTTATATTAACTTTATTAATTTGCATTTTACTAGGGAAGTACTTGTTTTATGGCAGTATTAAAATGCATTGCTATACAGTTTGCATAATGTTCTGCAATAACTGCTTTAAACACCTTCCTATCTGGGAAAGATTTTCCTCTCATTTCAAATACATGTATATGCGTATGTGTGTGTGTGATTTCTATGGTTTCAAGGCTCTTCCATGTTGTAGTAGGTATCCATACTTCATTATTACCAAATAATAATATTCTATTGTATATATATATGGCAAATTTTGTTTATCCATTCATCAGTTGATGGACATTTAGATTATTTCCGCTTTTTGGCTATTATGAGTAATGCTGCTGTGACTATTTGTGTATAAGTTTTGGAATGGACATATGTTTTCATTTATCTTGCACAGACATGGTCTCCTAATCAAATGGAAGATTTGGGTTTTGATTTATATTTTCCTAATGACTGATGATAATAATTATCTTATGTTATTCCTATATCTGTCTACACACACACACACACACACACACACACACACACACATTCTTGACTCCTTTATCTGATTTGCTAGAGAGTTTTTTAAATGACATTGGTCATTTCCATTTGTTTATTTATTTTTTTGAGACAGGGTCTCACTCTGTCATCCAGGCTGGAGTGCAGTGATGCAATTGGGGCTCATTGCAGCCTCGACTTCCCAGGCTCAAGCAATCCTCCCACTTCAGTCTTCCTGAATAGCTGGAACTCCAGGTGCACACAACCATGCCTGGCTAATTTTTCTATTTTTTTTGTAGAGGTGAGGTTTCACCATGTTGCCCAGGCTGGGCTCAAACTCCTGGGCTCAAGCGATCCTCCCAACTTGGCCTCCCAAAGTGCTGAGATTATAGGCATGAGCCACTGTGCCCGGCTACATTGGTCATTTCATTTCTTTTTTTTCTTTAAGCCTCCTATATTTATTTGATTTAGTTAAGGTTTTATTTTTATTAATTACGTCCTGGTTTTGGTTTTGGTTTTGCTTAATTTTGTTTTTTCTAATTCTAATGTTTTAGGTTGAATATATAGCTCATTTTGGGGTTGTATTTATTTTTAATTAAAAACAAAGCTATTTAAAGCAGTAAATTTCACTCCAAATACAATGCTGTATTCCGTAACTTCTGGTAAAATTTGTATAGCTTCTGTATTGATTTCCCACTTTGATCCTGGGTTATTTAGGAAAAAGTTTCTTTTCTTCCCCTTTTAAAAAATAAGATTTATTTAGGTATATTCCAATACCATAAAATTCACCCACTTAAAGTATGCAGCTCAGTGGTTTTTAGTATATTAACAGAGTTGTGCAGCCATCACCACAATCTAATTTTAGGACCTTTTCAACACCCCCAAAAGAAATCCTGTCCTCATTAGTAGACATTCACTATTCATGCCAGCCACCTCATACTCCCAGCCCTAGGTAACCACTATTCTATTTCTGTCTCTGTGGATTTGCCTATTCTGGATATTTCACATGAATGGAATCACAAATATGTGGTCTTTTGTGATTGGATTCTTTCACTTAGGGTAGAGTTTTCAGAATTCATCCATGTTGTAGTATTAGTACTACTTTTGTATTACCAAATGTTATAATAGTCCATTGTGTATATATGCCAAATTTTGTTTATCCATTCATCAATTGACATCAAACATTTGGATTGTTTCTACTTTTTGGCTGCTATGAATAATGCTGCTGTGAATATTTGTATACAAGTTTTGGAATGGACATGGGTTTTTAAAAATTTCTCTTGCATAGATACCTGTGAGTGGAATTTCTGGGTTATATGGTGACTTTATGGTTGATATTTTGAGAAACTGCCAAACTGTTTTTCAGAATGAGTGTACCATTTTACAATCCAACCAGCAATGTATGAGAGCCCCAATTTATTCACAGCTCACCAATACTTGTTATTGTCTTTTCTTATGTTAGCCATTTTAGTGGATGTGACATGGTTTCCTAATACATGAAAGATTTTGCTTTTGATTTGCATTTTCCTAATGACTGATGTTGTTGAACATCTTATGTTACGATCAGAGAATGTAAGCCTGTCAATTCCCAACATTAAAACATTTATCAGATTTTTTGGTGGCCAAGTTATTTGAAGGAATTTTGTAAAAGTTCCATTACTATAAGAGAAGAAAGTATATTTTCTCTCTTGTTTTGGTATAACATCCTTTTTATGTTTTTAAAATTTAACTTATTCATGCCTTTTATTTTATTTTACTCTTTATTTATTTTACTTTCACTTTTCCTCTTCATCCCATTCTTACTTCTGTTGTCTTAAGGTCCTCTTCTTTTTAAGTAGATATTTTTCATTTCTTTTTTTTTTTTTCTTTTGTCGCCCGGGCTGGAGTGCAGTGGCCGGTTCTCAGCTCACTGCAAGCTCCGCCTCCCGGGTTTATGCCATTCTCCTGCCTCAGCCTCCGAGTAGCTGGGACTACAGGCGCCCGCCACCTCGCCCGGCTAGTTTTTTGTATTTTTTAGTAGAGACGGGGTTTCACCGTGTTAGCCAGGATGGTCTCGATCTCCTGACCTCGTGATCCGCCCGTCTCGGCCTCCCAAAGTGCTGGGATTACAGGCTTGAGCCACCGCGCCCGGCTGATATTTTTCATTTCTTAACAAGAATGACTGAATCTACAGTGCCTCTAATAATTGATCAGAATAAAATTGTACCTCAACTTGGACACAGAGACACTAGTTCCCTCAATGAGGAAACAGTTTTACCTCTGGATATTTTTGAGTTAATTAAAAAACTTTAGTCCCAGGCTATTAATATTTTTCTTATAGCGTGTCTCTTCTGTCTCAAGAAATTTTACTTAACTTTTTTATTCTGAACTCAGGGTCATATTTTCACCATCTGTTAAACAGAACCACATTTATTTTGAACCTACCATGGAAAAGGTATCATGTGATGTAACTCTGACAACGTGAACTTTGGAGCCTGGTAGACTGGGTTTGACTTAACACCACTAAAACTCTAATTCTGTATGCATAAAGTGAAATAATAATGATTTTAACAACACATAGATGAAAGGTTTGTTGTGCAAATTACCTGCTTCTGCACATTACATGCTTCCTTATAACAATACTTGCTAACATGTATTAAGTGTTTACCTGGGGCCAGTTCAGTGCTAAGTACCATTGAAACATAATCTCATCTAATTTTCATAGCCACTTGAGATAAATATTTCAAATTCATTTTGAAAAATAAACCTGAAGAAGCTTTTTCATGTTCTCATAGCTAAAAGTTGGCAGAGCTAGAATTTAAACCTTTATTAATTTTAGTCCAAATCTCATGCTCTTGCTCATATTCTATTTTAATTAATAAGCAGAATATGTGTTTCTTGGACTTTATCTACCTCACAGTATCCAGTGCAGTGAACTGTACTTTGGTTCCCCCAGGAGATGTCTGTGTAGTGAGTGCTATCTGCCTCTGATCATATGGACACTGTCTTTCCAGGGTTCTTGGAGTCTCTGCAGAGTCCCTGGGCCAGATCTCATAGTGAAGGCTGCAGGATCTTCCTTCTGACCCCAGCAGTCCCCGTTGAGTCCACTGATTCCACTGGAATTATAGAGTTATCAGCAAGAAAGCCCCAGGGCTGACGTCCAAGTCCGTCGGGAACATGCCAGCTAATGAGGACGCTCCCCAGCCAGGGGAACATGGCAGTGCCTGTGAGGTGAGGAGGAGGAAGAGGTGCCCAGGGGTTGGAATTCATCCAGAGCCCTGAAGGAAAGATACTATCTCATAGTTTTCATTTCTAGTACTTTTTTTTTACCAGGCAGGAAAATTTCCTCCACCCCCATTTGTATTGGTCATTTATTTCCCTTTTGTGAATTTCCTTCTCCTGTCCATTGCTGATTCATTTATCTTAGCTTATGGATTTTAAAAGAGGCTTTTGAAAATACTCGGGTTAATAGCCCTTTATCATTCTTGCATATTTTTATGAATATTTGTCGCCACTTCGTAATTTGCAATTAGCTCTTAGTTTCATTTAATCAAATAGTTCTCTAAGTCTTGTTTAAAAAAAAAAAAAAAAACCTCTTCCATGCTTTGTTTTCTGCCAGATTCCAGCTCCCCAGAAGCAAGCACCCTTACTCTTTTTAATAGTTTTAAAGAATGTTTGGGTGTTATCTATTGGCTTTCCACTATGGAAGATAGAGATTGAGCTTTTCTTTACTCCCCCACTCACATACCCATTTCCTAACCCCACCTCCCTAAGATAGGTATATCATTGTTTTGGTGAGATTCATGGTCGGTGTTGATCATTGAATCCCATGGTATCCATGCTGTGATGACTATTTCTACACAACTTTTTTCTTTTCCTTGGAATTAACAATTTTCTGTCTCAGTCATTTGTTTGCGTTACTATATACATATCAATCATTCAACTCCAAATTCTTCCCTGGTGTTTAGATCTCCTTTCCATATATTCAAACACATTAGGTGATAATCACAGTGATAATAATTAAAAGCAGTCATACAACATTTACTGCATGCCAAGCACTGTTACACATACTCTACGTGTGTTCACCCATCTTCACAACAACCTCATGAAGTAGGTGCCATTGTTATTATTATCTTTAGAGACAGAGTCTCACTCTGTTGCCCAGGCTGAAGTGCAGTGGCACAATCATAGCTCACTGCAACCTCGAACTCCTGAGCTCAAGTGATCCTCCTACCTCAGCCTCCCAAGTAGCTGGGACTACAGGTCCGAGCCACCATGCCCAGTAAGTGCCATTATTATCCCCATGTCACAGAGGGGAAAACTGGGGCATAGGAGAAAACTGGGGCACAGAGAAAAACCGTTTGGCCCAGGTTTACACAGTAACGCTAAGCCAGTAATAGGTGGGGCTGCTCTCACTTCAGTAATAGGTGGGGCTGCTCTCACTTCTGGGCATCCTTGTCTTCTCTTTGAAGAAATCTCTCCTGGAGCTTGACTTGCTAAAGTCTGGACTGGTGACTTTCTCAGTTTGATACAGAGCTGTTACCTTGATGTTTTCCCTTTACCATCTCCCAGGAAATCCCCTTGATTTCTCTCTTGGGTCAGATCTGTTTCCTGGAGCTTGTATCTTCCTCTTTCTTGGCTTGCCCCTTCATTTTGTGGGGAGCACATCCTCCAGTATATCCTTGAAAATGGATGCCCGACAGGTACATTTTATGAAACTTTGCATGTCTGAAAATGTCATGCAGAAATATATTTACTGAATACATATAACTGTATAAATTTATGTGTAGAAATATAAATATGAATGCCATGGAAATACACCTATTTGATCCTGACACTAAACTTGTCTTTTTGGCTGAGAATAGAATTCTAGATTGGAAGTAATTTTTTTTTTTTTTGAGATGGAGTCTCGCCCTGTCGCCCAGGCTGGAGTGCAGTGGTGTAATCTCGGCTCACTGCAACCTCCGCCTCCTGGGTTCACACCATTCTCCTGCCTCAGCCTCCTGAGTAGCTGGACTACAGGCACCCACCACCACACCCGGCTAATTTTTTTGTATTTTTAGTAGAGACAGGGTTTCATCGTGTTAGCCAGGATAGTCTCGATCTCCTGACCTTGTGATCTGCCTGCCTCAGCCTCCCAAAGTGCTGGGATTACAGGAGTGAGCCACCGTGCCCAGCCTAGAAATCATTTTTATGCCCTATTTGAAAGCCCGTCCAAAGTCTTCCTAGGCCTTTTCTACTCATACGTACATTTTCTCTGCTTTTCTAAAACTCTTTTTATTTGGTTTTCGATGCTGCTTTGTAAAAATTACTTGCTTTACTGATATCCATTTCTATCTCTTTTGCTCTCCCTTTAGTAGTATTTTTTAAAAAACTTTATCTTCCAAACCTTCTTTTCTATCTCTTATTAATGCTGTTATATTTTTTAAGTAGCTCTTTTTGTCTTCAGAATATTCCTGTGCTATTTTTGTTTTATAGATGCAGCATCATATCATTCTAAAGATATTAGTAGTAGTTTTTTAAAAAACATAATTTTTTGAATAGTAATATAGAAAAATGACTCAAAACATTAAAGACATATAAAAAGCTATACAGGTTAAGTATCCCTAATCCAAAAATACAAAATCCAAAATGCTCCAAAATCCAAAACTTTTTGAGCACTGACATGACATTCAAAGGAAATGCCCATTTGGATTTTGGATTTTCAGATTAGGGATACCCAACCTAAGTATAATGCAGATATTCTAAAATCTGAAAAAAATCCAAAATCCCAAACACTTCTAATCCCAAGTATTTTGGATAAGGGCTACTCAAGCTCTATGGTCTAAATTCTCTTATCCATCTTTCTCCTGTCTGCTCAGCTCTCTCTAATACATATAACCAGGTTAGTTAGTTTTTCTCTATATGATTAGGGTTTCTTTATGCAAATAACAGCAGCTGAGAACACGTTCTTATTTTCTCCTTTTTATGTCACAGAAGGTAGCTAATTAAATAAATTTTTATCAATTTTTGTTAATTTAAAATATTTCAGTGAAATATAATATGAATTATAAACAATGCTGCTAGGAACATTCTTCATCATGTCTCCGTGCACAAGTGTACACCCTCTCTTAAATATATACGGGGGTTGAAGTTAATGGGTCATAGTTACGCTTAAAAACATCTTTATTGTGAAATATTACATACCTACAGAAAAGCACACAGAACAGACATGTATGGCCGAGTGAATTATCCTTCCATAGGCCTAGAAAGAGTCCATAGTTAGCATTCCATGATCCCTCTACTCCCAGAGCTAACTACTACCCTGACTTTTATGATAATCACTTCCCCAAAGAAAATCACAGCTGGGCGCAGTGGCTCACACCTGTAATCCCAGCACTTCAGGAGGCTGAGGTGGGTGGATCACCTGAGGTCATTCAGGAGTTCAAGACTAGC